>NC_135786.1:46240000-46490000 GCF_051106095.1 Pogona vitticeps
AATGCTCAGATACTCCGCCCCCCCAATACATACACACAGAGAGAGGGGAGTATGGTTATATTATGAAAATGGATTGGAAGATGGATCAGGGTTTTTGAAGTCAGTTTAAAGTCACATTGTAGTCACATGGTTTTTGAGTCAGTGTGCGCATCCTTTTGGAAAAATTTCAAAATTTGTACTTTTATTAAAAGGACTACATGAGCTTTAAAAATCATTGCATCTGAGACTTTGTCCTGCGCATGTTTTTTTTGTTCAATTTCTTTTAAACTATGATAGTGCTAGATCAGTATTACAGATAGAGAAAAAAACATTGCCGTTTCCCTGCAGCTGCCTTCACATGCACGCACACGCGCACACACACACACACAGAGAGAGAGAGAGAGAGAGAGAGAGAGAAAGAAATAAAGAAACAAACAAACAAACAAACAAACAAACCTAACTTTCTTTTGGATTCCACACATCCAAACTTTTGGTCAATTTAGAAGTGCACACATTTAGCTAAAACACAATAAGAATTTATAAGAAAATATGTACAAAATACCTATTTAAAAAACAGATATATAAATTGCCATTCTTCACTGAATGGACTTATGAATGAGCACATGGAAAACAATGGAAGACACCACATAAATTCACCCGCATAATGTTGTAGATTTATAATCTGGCCAGTGGCATCTCTTTCCTGTACATGTAACGGAAGTACACTTGATGATCCACAGATGGAACTATTGAACTATTTTAGAAGAGGCAGCCATGTTAGACTGGGCAGGCATGTTAGGCAAAACCAAAACAGAAATAAAAATAAAGAAGACAAAAATGTTGTGGCACCTTGTCCATGAAAGGTCACATTAAAATATAGCAGTTAGTCTTTAAAGTGCCAGTACACTTTTTCTTCTTTATTTTTTATTTTTGTTTTCTTTTGAACAATTACTTCCAGAATACCTCAGCCAGCATGACCTTGAAATATCGCTATAGAACATATATCATTTCCTCTTGCACATTTTCCACACAAAAGATGAAGGAGTGGAAGCGAAGTTGTTTGGAAGTGAGCCATTGGCTACTATGCTATCATATATAGCAGTGGTCCTCAATTTTGGGACTCCAGATGTTCTTGGACTACAGCTCCCAGAAGCCTTCACCACCACCTCTGCTGGCCAGGATTTCTGGGAGTTGAAGTCCAAGAACATCTGGAGGCTCAAGGTTGGGGACCACTGATATATAGCACTGGTTTCCTCCTGTGGATTAGGAGGTGTTAAAATAATTTGATATTTATGTTTATAGAGTACAGCTCCCTCATGTAGAGCTTGTGACTACTGAGGAGAAGAAAGGCATTAATGAACGTAAGATACATACTATGTGGTTAATCTGGTGTATGATTAGACAGACAGTATCATACACAAATATTCCAGAATTGTGTGTTGTGTATCATAGGTTTTCTGTTCAAATATTTCAAGATGGTATAGAATATGGTATTTGAATTGTAGAGAAGTCACACATATGTGTAAAATGATAACAGTAAATAATAACTCAGGTATTAGTTATTAAACTGTTAACATTAGCTACCCTAGATTGGGAAGCACAATTAACTTGTTTGGGTCATCTATTCTGAGGATCAGTAAGACAAAGAAAGTATATTTCTGCGTTATATTTGCTGTGTATGTCTATAGGTACACACATAAAGACAGACAAATAGGATTTTAAGAGGCCCTGATGATTTAGTAATTAGATAAATTTACTATTGCTTTCTTTTTCACTGTGTCCTCTACGGCTGAATAGCACAATGATCTCTCATAAAACTCAAGACCTGGATGAGATCCCAGGGGTCACTGAATCCTACCCCCTACCGATGCTGGCAACTGACAACAAAAGTGCCCATGGCAGATGGGAAGAATCATAGAAATACTCAATATTTTTTGTTCATTTTGAAACTGTTAAGAACATTGCAAGGTCTTTAAAGTGTTTTCTATAGCTTTTGATCTAAAAACAATCCTTTTGGCCATGAGTTCATTGCGGGAAGCCTTCTCTAATTCCATCCTCTCACACTGTATGAATCCTTTTTTTAAAAAAAACCTGACAATATACTCTGCCTTTTGGAAAAGCTTATTTTGATTAAGCTTCTTAATTAGTTTTTGTCTGCCTTTAGGAAGAGTAAAACAGAGCAGCATTTGACTGCGTTATTTCAAAGAACTCCAAACTTAACACAGCGAAGTCCCTTGTACAGGATTGTGTTCAGGCTGAATTTTTAAATTGATGGTACTTACTAAAGAGCAAGCCTACTTTTTTTTCCAGATGCAATTATAACTTGGTCAACTGTATGCCCTAATCAATCGAGAAGTGAGACATGAGAAGAACAGCTACAGTCATAATGGTGTCCTCACACTGCTATTGTAGAGTGAGCTACACACAGCCTCCTTCTTCTTTGCTCACTATTAAAAAACTTCTTAAATTTAATGGAGGATACTTTGGATGTAAGAAGTTGCTGTGTTTAAACAAGGAAGTCAATGACTTTTGCATCCTTTGTTTTCATTTGAATTAAAATATACTGCTGTTCCAAATTTCAGAGTACCTTTTGACATCTCTCTCTTTGGTGTCTTTTGAAGGCAAAAGAACTTCCCCCCACCCTCTTACTTCCAAGCCGTTTGTGATGTGCAAAACAGCAAATCCCTTGACATCTAAGCAAGGCAGAGCTGTAAATACGTGGCATTCTCCCTCCCTCTCAAGCTCCTGTCTCCAACAGCAATGGGACTTTGCTGTTCTTGTGACAAGTGCATGCCCTGATACCTGGGAAGGAGAAGAATTTTGGACGGCTGGTGGTGCTTCTTTGATTCAATTTACAGATCCTCTGAAACTTACCATCTCAACAGACTTTGGAAGTGATTTTTGTTTTTGTTCAACTGAAAACAGCTAGGGTTGGTAAAAAAATGTATATGTGTGCTTGTGCGTGCACTCATGTGA
Organism: Pogona vitticeps; assembly: GCF_051106095.1. Lineage (NCBI taxonomy): Eukaryota > Metazoa > Chordata > Lepidosauria > Squamata > Agamidae > Pogona > Pogona vitticeps. The sequence goes on from NC_135786.1 coordinate 46,242,956, forward strand.
ACATGCCAGTACATACAAAAGAGAGACTTTACACAGAGTTACAGCACTGTGGAGCTGACAGTGATCCCAAGGGTCAGAACAGTTTAACCCTCTGCTGATGCAGGACAGTCCACAGTGACACCATTCCTGACAGACAGATGGCCAACATCTTTACAAACGCCTACAAGAAGAAAGAGTTTGCCATGTTCTTAGGCACTTTTTTCCACCAAGGAACAGTTCTTATTACCAAAATATTTAGCCAAAATCTTCATTGTCGTTTAGTCATGTCCGACTCTTCGTGACCCCATGGACCAGAGCACGCCAGGCCCTCCTGTCTTCCACTACCAATTCGTGTTGGTAGCTTCGATGTCACTATCCAACCATCTTGTCCTCTGTTGTCCCCTTCTCCTCTTGCCTTCACACTTTCCCAACATCAGGGTCTTTTCCAGAGAGTCTTCTCTTCTCATGAGATAGCCAGAGTATTGGAGCCTCACCTTCAGGATCTGTCCTTCCAGTGAGCACTCAGAGTTGATTTCCTTCAAAATGGATAGGTTTGTTCTCTTTGCAGTCCAGGGGACTCTCAAGAGTCTCCTCTAGCACCACAATTCAAAAGCATCAATTCTTCAGCACTCAGCCTTCTTTATAGTTCAGCTCTCACTTCCATGCATCGCTACTGGACAAAACATAGCTTTGAGTATGTGGACCTTTGTCTCTGCTTATTAAGATGCTGTCTAGGTTTGTCATCGCTTTCCTCCCAAAAAGCAGGCATCTTTTAATTCCGTGGCTGCTGTCACCATCCGCAGTGATCATGGAGCCCAAGAAGGTAAAATCTGTCACTGCCTCCATATCTTCCCCTTCTATTTGCCAGGAGGTGATGGGACCAGTGGCCCTGATCATAGTTTCTTTGATGTTGAGCTTCAGACCGTTTTTTACACTCTCCTCTTACACCCTCATTAAGAGGTTCTTTAATTCCTCCTCACTTACTGCCATCAGAGTGGTATCATCTGCGTATCAGAGGTTGTTGATATTTCTACCGGCAATCTTAATTCCAGTTTGGGATTCCTTCAGTCCGGCCTTTTGCATGATATATTCTGCATATATGTTAAATAAGCCAGGGGACAGTATACAGCCTTGTCATACTCCTTTCCCAATTTTGAACCAATCAGTTGTTCCATATCCAGTTCTAACTGTTGCTTCCTGTCCCACATATAGATTTCTCAGGAGATAGATAAGGTGGTCAGGCACTCCCATTTCTTTAAGGACTTGCAATAGTTTGCTATGGTCCACACAGTCAAAGGCTTTTGCATAGTCAATGAAGCAGAAGTAGATGTTTTTCTGGAACTCTCTGGCTTTCTCCATAATCCAGCGCATGCTAGCAATTTGGTCTCTAGTTCCTCTGCCCCTCTGAAATCCAGGTTGTACTTTTGGGAGTTCTCAGTCCATGTAATGCTAAAGCCTACCTTGGAGGATTTTGAGCATGCCCTTGCAAGTGTGTGAAATGAGTGCAATTCCACGGTAGTTGGAGCATATTTTGGCACTGCGCTTCTTTGGGATTGGGATGTAGACTGATCTTTTCCAGTCCTCTGGCCAATGTTGAGCTTTCCAAACTTGCTGGCATATTGAATGTAGCATCTGAACAGCGTTGTCTTTTAATATTTCAACTGGAATGCCATCACCTCCACTGGCCTTGTTGTTAGCCAAGCTTTCTAAGGGCCACTTGGCTTCACTCTCCAGGATGTCTGGCTCAAGGTCAGCAATCACATTATCTGGGTTATCCAGGATATCCATATCTTTCTGGTATATTTCCTCTGTGCATTCTTGCCACCTCTTCTTGATGTCTTCTGCTTCTGTTAGGTCCCTCCCATTTTTGTCCTTTATCATGTCCATCTTTGCACAAAATGTTCCTTTAATATCTCCAATTTTTCTGAACAGATCTCTGGTTTTTCCTCTTCTGTTATTTTCCTCTATTTCTTTGCATTGTTCATTTAAGAAGGCCCTCTTGTCTCTCCTTGCTATTCTTTGGAAGTCTGCATTCCATTTTCTGTAACTTTCTCTATCTCCCTTGCATTTTGTTTCCCTTCTCTTCTCTGCTATTTGTAAGGCCTCATTGGACAGCCACTTTGCTTTCTTGCATTTCCTTTTCTTTGGGATGGTTTTTGTTGCTGCCTCCTGTACAATGTTACGAGCCTCTATCCAAAGTTCTTCAGGCTCTCTGTCCACCAAATTGAGTTCCTTAAATCTGTCCTTCACTTCCACTTTGTATTCGTAAGGGATTTGCTTTAGATTATACCTGACTAGCCCACTGGTTTTTCCTATTCTCTTCAGTTTAAGCTTGAATTTTGCTATGAAAATCTGATGATCAGAGCCACAATCAGCTCCAGGTCTTGTTTTTGCTGACTCTACAGAGCTTCTCCATCTTTGGCTGCAGAGTGAGGACGCATGGTTGATTTCCTTCAGAACGGATAGGTTTGATCTCCTTGCAGTCCAAGAGTCTCCTCCAGCATCAATTCTTTCAGCTGAAATTCCCATCTATTTTAGTTCACTGATGCCCCAAATGTCAATGTTTATTCTTGCCATCTCCTGTTCGACTACATCCTGCTTCCCAAGGTTCATAGATCTTACATTCCAAGTTCCTATGCAATATTTTTCTTTGCAGCATTGGACTTTCCTTTCACTTCCAGGTGTGTCCGCAGCTGAGCGTCCTTTTGGCTTTGGCCCAACCACTTCATTAGCTCTGGAGCTACTTCTACTTGTCCTCCGCTCTTCCTCAGTAGCATGTTGGACACCTTCCGACCTGAGGGGCTCATCTTCCAGCGTCATATCTTTTAGCATTTTGTTTCTGTCCATGGAGTTTTCTTGGCAAAGATAGAGTCAAAGGTTTTTGCATAGTCAATGAAGCAGAAGTAGATGTTTTTCTGGAACTCTCTGACTTTCTCCATAATCCAGCGCATGTTGGCAATTTGGTCTCTAGTTCCTCTGCCCCTTTGAAATCCAGCTTGTACTTCTGGGAGTTCTTGGTCTGCATAGAGTTCTCGGTCCACATACAGTAGCCAAAATCTATTTTTTAATAATTTGAACCTACGGAGTTCAGTTCCTACCCTCTGGAAGTGGAGACATTGCTCTATCTTGGTTATCCTCCTCCTGTTTCAGTTGACTGATCTCTTTCTTAAACTATGTGGTCGACAACTGGATAGGTAAGGTTTGGAATTTCAGGTATATGTAATTTATATATAAGGTGCACAGGATATGAGTGAATGTGAAATTTCAGATTATTAAGTCTGAGAAAAATAAAATACAAACAGCATAGGCATGACAATTAAATTGTTAACTAGTAGTTACTTGTTTCAGGAAATTACAGATGCAACATGGAGTTTTTTGCTCCACAGAAAAGCATCTGACCATGCCATTAGTTCAGCTGAAGAAATTTCACCCAGTCAGCCTGCAGCCCCACCAGGTAAGTCGCAGTTTTGGATTGCAACAGAAAAACAATGCCTCTGAAATATATAGCAGTAGACGGCCAATGTAATTGAATGAATTGTGGTTTCTATTTAGAGTAGTGTTGGGACAAGCCATCTAGAAGTCCCTCTGAAAGAATAAACATGTTTTCCTGAGTTTCTCCCTCCCCACTTCTCTGCAGCAACCATGTGTAACATAGGCGAGTTTCACTGAAGGTTGATGGCTTACAGCAGGTCAAGGCTAGTAGAAATGGGCTCCAGGTCTCTGTGCAGCAGAGCATAGCACATCCATGCTTGTATTCATTGTAACATCAGGTCAGACATGAAAATAAACAGGCTGACAAAGTCAGGTGTGTTTGGGAGGAAATGAAGTGAAAAAAGGAGGAAGCAGCATATCTTTTAAGGCATATTTCAGTCCTTTGCTGTCTCCTACAAAATAAAAATGATTGGTTTCAAATGAACATTTGGAACCTCCAGTCATATTTTTTATCATAACTAGTAAAAGGTAGGCAGGAAAAATAGATAAAGGCTTTTAAATTAAGCAGTGCCAGGATCCTGATGTGCAATGCAATGTTGTTTGGTTCCTGGCCTTTTCTCTCATTTTCCTTTGTTTTGCTTTGTTATACTAAATGGAGCTCTGAGACTAGAAACCAAATTAGAAGGTAAGCTTAGGAGGGCAAAGCTCCTCAGGCCTTTCCCTCCTCTGCAATTTTCTATTAAGAGTTTCTAGACTGCTTTTTGCCTGACAAAATAAAAAAAAATGTGATGTACAAATTTCAAATGAAGAGGCACTCGGGACCACATTGCAAATATCTGCTGGCTACTGGAGCACACCAAAGAGTTTCAGAAGAAGATCAGTCTATGCTTTATAGACGACAGCAAAGCCTTTAACTGTGTAGGTCATGAGAACCTATGGGTTGTTCTAAAAGAAATGGGTGTGTCTCAGCACTTGATATTTCTGATGCAAAGCCGGTATTGTGGACAAGAAGCTGCCAAAATATGGTGACAGAAAATGGTTTCTTATAGGCAAAAGTGTCAAACAAGGGTGCGTTTTATCCCCTTATCTATTCAGTCTGTACATAGACCATATCATACAGAAAGCCAAAGTAGATTCAAATGAAGGAGGAGTGAAAATTGGTGGAAGAAACGTAAATAATTTAAGATATGCAGATTACACCATCTTACTGGCAGAAAGCAGCAATAACTTGAAACAGCTTTTAGGGAATGTGGAAGAAGAAAGTGCCAAAGGGGGCTGCAACTAAGAATTAAGAGAACAAAAATCATTACAGCAGAAGAACTTCACAACTTAAACACTGACAATAAAGAAATTGATATTGAGATTTTATATACCTTTGCTCAGTCATCAACCCTAATGGAGACTGTAGCCAAGAAATCAAAAGAAACCTGAGACTAGGAAGGACAACAATTAAAGAACTAGAAAAGATCATCAAGTGTAAGGACATCTCACTGGAGACCAAGACCAAGATCATCCACACTCTAGTATTTCTGATCACCATGTGAACTGGACAGTTAAGAAAAATGACAGGAACAAATTGATTTGTTTTAAACATAGAGCTGGAGGAGAGCTTTGCAGATACTCTGGACTGTCAAAAAAAATAAGCAAGTAGATCCTAGATCGAATCAAGCCTGAACTATCTCTGGAGACAAAAGTTTTGAAGCTGAGGCTGTCCTACTTTGAGCATCATTAAAAGGTAGGATTCTCTGGGAATGATGCTCAGAAAGGCAGAAGGCAGCAGGAAAAGAGGAAATCTAAATATGCGAGGGGCTGACTCCTTAAAGGAAGCCACAGATTTGAGTCTGCAGGAGCTGAGCAGGGCTGCCAAGGGCAGAACAATTTTGAGTTCATTTATTGATAGGGTTGTCATAAATCGGAAGCAACTTGAAAACACAAAACAGCAACAAATTTGACAGAAAACTAAAAACAACCAGAGATAAATTGAAAGGGGAAAACAATGAATATTCCGGTTTGTTGTTTGTGTGGATGAATTTTTTTAAAAGCTGAGGTAGAGAAGCCTCCAGATGTTTTCAACGATTATTCCCAGCGTTCCTGACCATTGGATATGCTTGCTGTGATGGATGGAAACTGTAGTTCAGTGTCAGGGGTGCTGGAAATTAAACCAAGATTCTGAAGTGGTTTGGACTTCAGATACAGGGAAGTAATATTTTGAAGAGAAGTGTTCCTTTTCATATATTGTTTACTGAGTCCTTAAAAAAATAATTATAAGGGACACAACGAGGCCACTGTTCTTTCAATTTGCACACACACACACACACACACACACACACACACACACCAGAATACCATGGTGGTCATTAGATTAATTGTTCCATTATATCCTCATATTACTTTTCTATTATCTTTTTGAAATTAAAATAAATCCTTAAAAATAAAGAAAATGCCAAACTCCCACCAAGGGATCTCTTCAAATAAAACATAGGCAGTACTTGTGAGAAACAGAACAAGCACCACTATGCATTGCTATGTTATTTTGCGAAACATAAAACACTGTTAACACTTCAAAAGTAACATGTTAACAGCTAACTTTTATTACTTATAAGTTACTTCAAAACACTGTCCCGTAGTTAATTTCAACATTCATCCATGACAATTTTTATCAAGATCATTTTCTAGTAATGTAACAGTACTGTTGATACTTAACAAACGAGGCCCTAGTGGTGCTATATAGGCTGCAAGCTTTCATTAGTTCAGTTGGTAAATTAAATCCAATTCACTGGTCAAATTTTAACCAATGAAGCTGAAAATTAAGGACAGACTTGTGTACTTTTGAGCATGTTGCCATAATAGGAAACAGAAAATAAATATCAAACATACCCTTCCCTCTTAACCCTGAATCAAAATTGTGTTTATTATGATTTAAAGTTGCTTTAACAGATATGGTATGTCAGGAACTCAGGGTGTGGTGTCTAGGTTCCCCACAACCTTTCCCCCGACTCACAAAATCCCCCTTCTTTTGCCATTTGTTAAGCAGGTTGTTCCCAAGGCTTGCACTAGGAAGGATGGGACTTGCTGGTACTCTTGGCTGTCTCTTCCTCTCGAGGCTCACCACAAAGCCATGAATACATCTCCTTCTGAGCTTCTCTCCACCTCCTTTTAAACACTATATGTCATGAATTCCTTGTTCTCCCCTTTCAAATGTCATCTGGGGTCTTCCATGGGGTTTAACTCAGTTTCATAACCATGAAAACGGTGATGCAGCTTTTCCTGCTTGTTTGGCTTGAGCACTTCATCTACACAGCCTGTGACTGTGATGGAGATGACCACACCATCAAAGTTGGGAGGTGCTCTCTCAACCTGACAGGTACTCCTGGTGACCTGAGGCTAAGATATGGAAGCTATCAATTCATCATCTGGACTGGAGCCCATTCATCATATTAAATGATGTAAATGTGATCAGTTAACCATCTACCTTTTAACCAGAGGATTGATTGACTAAATTTATTCAACTAGTTGATACTATACTGTTACTGTCATATCCACATTTAATAAGGCACTTGTCTATACCACATAATTCTCACAGTGCTCCAAAATGTTTTACACTCATCATGAATAAATGCTAAATGACAAAACTGAGCTTGATATTCATGAAATACTATGAGACTGCCACAGTGGAATAATCCTTTACATCTCAAAATAGGTCTAAATTTTTGTCCACAAGATAGCCCATTCTTTAGACATCCCTAGAATCAATGGCCATCACCAAAATGTGATGGGGAACCACTTTTTCCCATGTTCTCAACATTTAAAAAAAATGGCTGTGGGAACTGACATCCAGAAAAGAAAAGCAGTAGGTGTATATGGAGATGGAACTCATTTATCTGTTTCATTTGCCATGCAATGGTTGTATTGTTCACCGGGCATGCATGGATTGTGACTGCCATATTGAATGCAGCTCACAAACTATGTATTGTGGTCTAGCATTTCAAATACTTGGTGAAATTCGTTTCTTTCCTATTTCACAAATATTGGCAGGCTTATCGAGTCATACATGTCTTGTGGACTGCAGTTGTTTGATGAGTCCCACTAGTCTGCTGTCATGCCTCAATGTTTTTTCAGTATTTCAGAAATAATACAATTTAGAAACCTCCAGTGTTGACTTCAGTGGAGCCCCAGTGTTTGGACAGAAGGTCATATGTTTTAGAAGCAACGGGGTTCTCAAATTAAGGGCATTCCTATTATTCCTATTAAATAAGAAGCATCTGCCTGTCCTTCTCTTACATCATCAGATGTGGTTCATCCAAATGAGTCAAGGAGCAAATTCCCTTGAGTTACATTATATAGAAAAAACAATTAACCTTTTCTCTGTAGGAAGCTATTCCTGGATAATATCTATCCATTGCTGTAACCCTTGCAGAAGGCAGAACACTGGTGTCAATAAAATATATCCTATATGATGGCAGGTGGTTGGTCTAGGTCCGACTTTTAATCTTATTTAGCCCCTGACAAAGTGCCAACATGAGCAAAGAAAGGACAAATCTGCTTCACCCAGCCAGCATCTATCAGATCTGACATCCATCCTGTATCTCTGGACAAATTAGGAGTCATTAATTCTTCATTATGCTGGGGAGACTTATTCTACCATGGGTATTCCTAATGTGCCTATTATATTCACCCACTGCAAATACAGTTAACCTCAAGGCCATGGGACTTCAAGATAGATGGCAGCCAGATGAACGGGGCAAGTTAATGGTAGTTCACACATCTCATTACAGTGCACAGGCCCTGGAAGTTATGTTTTACTGCAAAATTATTCCAGCATTCACAATGTCTGAATCCTGTTATAATAAAATATTTGGCACCTTCTGATGGTCTCAATGAGGGTGGATACTGCTGGATGGGAGACTGGTTCAAAAGATTCAAGCAAAGTGCATTTTATGTATGCAGATGACCATAAGAGAAGGGGATGGGAGAGGCAAAAATCAGGGACATTTCTTATGCAGATTTCCCCTCATAATTTTCTATCTAAAGCCTGGCTACATTTTAAAAGCTAGTCCACTACTTTCTATCATTCACCTTTCATTTTCCTTGCCTTTCCACTGTTGTTTAGTGAAACCAATTCAAACTGTTTCATTTTGAGTTTGCCTAAACAGCTTTCTTTTATTGTGAGAGATAAAAACAAGGCAACACTGTCTCCTGAACCCCCTTCCTTTTCCCTTTTGTGGCTAATTCTTTCGTACCTGTGAGCTAGGAAAAGTACTTACCCATTTCAGGAAGTGTAAAGTGGGAAGGCAGGCTGGTTGGAAAGACTGACACTAAAATCATCAATAATCGATCTCCCAGCACGTGGCAGGGAAAAAAATGAGACAAATGCTTGCTTCGTATCATCTGAATATTATGCTAAGGTTATGCAAGACACTTTTAACATTAATGTAATATTATGCAAGTCATGTTGATGAGATTTCAGTTGGATGCCCTGCCTAAAAAACACCACTGTTGTAATTGTAAACTAGCTGCACCTCCCATAGTACACCAAGAATCACCATGGCGCTGTTTATTTCCAGGCAAGGAATGGGCTAACATTGCTTAGACCAGTGGTCCTCAACCTTGGGCCTCCAGATGTTCTTGGACTTCAACTCCCAAAAATCCTGGCCAGCAGAGGTGGTGGTGAAGGCTTCTGGGAGTTGTAGTCCAAGAACATCTGGAGGCCCAAGGTTGAGGACCACTGGCTTAGACTATGCAACAGGATTTTGGCCAGAATCAGCTTCCAGGACAAAAGAGATACAGCTGTGCAACAAACTCCTTTGTATTTAATGTGTCTCTACCCTGCATAGTCAAAGTAGTTTGATAACACTGTAACTGCTGTGACTCCACACTATGGAATCCTGGGATTTGTAGTCGGATGGGGCACTTAGACTTCTCTGCTAGAGTGCTCTAAGGCTAACGTTCACTGGAGTACAGCAGAGCTCTCTGGCAGAGAATTTTAAGTACTTCATCAAACTACAAACTCCTGGATTCGGTAGGACTGAGATATTTCAGCTAAAAGTGGTATCAAATTGCTTTAACTGTGTAGTGTAGCTACACTCCCTTTTGATATGACTTCTGCCATAAATCTTGAGAAGAGCAGCTTGGTAAGAATGTTGAAAATTCTCTGCTGGAGATTTCTTAACCCCACTCAGATAACGGCACTGTCTAGAATTCCCTGGTGTGAAAGAATTACCACTGGAAGTAGCTTTTAAAGGTGTAGTCTTAAATAGCCAAGGTTACTGCAAGCTGGTTGAGCTGACATTAAGCCAGCTGAAGCTGGGATGAATCCAAGCCCTTCCCAGTTTAGAGAGCTAGGAAATTATTTTGTGGTATCCTGATCTCGAATTGGCCAGATGGTTCAATGAGTTAGGTACTTGGCTGCAGTCAGAGATCAGGAGTTTTGATTCCTCACTCTTCATCCTAGGAGAAGAGACAGCCTTGAGAAAGCTACACATTCCCAGGGAGCCCCCATAAGAAGAGAAGGATAAACCCCTTCTGAGTACTCCATATCTAGAAAACCATGGAAAGGATTGTTACATACAGCACTGATGTTACCTGTCTGTCATGGGTTTGGAGGGAAAGTTCCATCCTATGGGGAGTGGAAGGCGGGACATCAGGAGGAGGGGCTGTACTGTATAAATATGTGATGCCTGTGTGAGGAGATACTATGAGATGCTGAGAGACACTGGGTTGTGACGAAGCAGCAGCTGGGAAGAAGAAGCTGTTGTGGGAGTCTGTGTGTCAGACAGGGTACTTCTGTGTGTCAGAGTACCAACCTGATAGGTTCAGGTGTCTGTTGGTTAGCCAGAACTGATAGGTTCAGGGTCTGTGCTTCAAGTTAAGGGTTCTGGGTGAACCAAACTGTATGCTTGTATGAGTGAGAATAAGCCACGTTACTTTATTTATTCACCTGATTGTTTTATTTTTCCATGTGTGTGTTTAAATAAACCTTATTCTTTTTATTGTTTAAAAATCCATCCCTGGTCTGTGTGACTTCTTAAAGGGAATGGTTGGTGGCAGCTTAGTGTAACTGTGTGGCATATCCCAGTAGGTCTGGGTTTGTCACATTGATTGGTGTCCAGCGTGTGGGATACGACTGGTCCAGTTGTCCAGTGGTCCAGCAAAGCCTTGGCAAGTGTGCCCAGAGCAAGGGGGGTCTAGTCAGGGACAGTCTGAGGCGCGTAGGTAATCTTCTAGGTGTACCTCACGGGGAGGTGCACTAGTGGAAGAACGTGCCAACTGGGGAGACTTAGATTAAGGTGCTCTGAGGCAGCCTAGTTTTGGCGGGAAAAAGCTGAGGCAAAACTGCGTAGCAACAGCAAGCTAGCTTGCCAGCTGAGAGGCCCAGCAGAGGGGGGTAGGCTCTGACTTGATACTGTTGCAAGTTAGTGCTGAAGAACAGCAGCAATCTCTAGGGAGAGCTGGTTCTGAGGCAAAAAGGAAAAAAGTGGTCGTTTTATTCTGAGGCTTGACTTTTTAAAGCAGCCTGTTCTGAGGGGGGATTATGCCCTTGACTCGAAGCCAAGTAGCAGACATGAGTGAAGTGAAAGACCCCCAGATTGACCAAGGTTCTGAGGATGAATTTGGCTCAGTGCAAGGTGACAGCACAGGAGAGCAGAACCCAGAACTTAGAAAATTGATCCTAGCCCAACAGCATGAACTGAGGGTGAGGGAAATGGAGGAAAGATTAGAGAGAGAGAAAATGGCATTTGAATTAGAGAGAGAGAGAGAGAGAATGGAGAGAGAAGAAAGAATGGAGAGAGAGAAAATGGCGTTTGAATTAAGAAAACTGGAACTGATGAACCAGAACAATAATAACAATAGGGATTCTGAGGGAGGCCAACTGTCTAAGGCTGACCTGAAGAAATTCCCTGTGTACCACAAGGGAGATTGTCCTGAGGTGTTCTTCTCCCTAGTGGAAAGAGCGTTTGTGGACTTCTCAGTGAGGGAAACTGAGAAGATGACCATCATGCGATCTTTAATCAGTGGTAGCCTGGCTGAGGTTTATGCCGAGATGCCTGAGGAACTGATGAAAGATTTTGCAGAGTTTAAAAAACTGGTGTTTGCCAGACATGGGATAAATGCAGAGCAGCTGAGACAAAGATTCAGGTCCCTCACCAAGAAGCCAGAACAGACTTTTACCCAAGTGGGGGCCCAATTGGTGAGGCTGCTTGAGAAATGGCTATCGCAGGAAGGGACAGAGACCTATGAGCAGCTTAAAGACTTGATAGCACTGGAACAGTTCTATTCAGTCCTGCATGGGGAATTGAAATTCCAGGTGAGGGAAAGGAAACCGAAATCTGTGGCAGCAGCCGCAGAGATCGCAGATTTTATTTCTCAAATAAGAAAGCCCTTGGGTGAGGGGAAATCTGTGGGTAAGCCCAAAGAAGCCTACAGCAAGTACTCTCAGGGACCAGGGAAAAGCCAGCAAGGGGGAGGGGCCCATGGTGAAGGGAAGCCCTCAGACATGAAACTAAGACCTCAGATTTTGGAGGGAAAACCAAAACAAGATGAGAGAGAATCAAAATACACCAGAAAATGTTATTTCTGTCAGGGAAAGGGTCATCTAATCTCAGAGTGTGAGAAACTAAAGCAGCTAAAAGGAATGGTGCCTCAGAATGCTAGTGGAACCAAGCCAAAAGCTGTGTTCTGTGTCCAGAAAGAGCAAAGCTCAGTGTCAGTGAGGGAGCCTGTTGCCATGACTACTCAGTCTGGAACAGCTACCTCTGTTGATCAGGCTGAGGAAAATGGTCCTCTTATAGAAGTAAAGCGCTGCTTGCTGGTGAAAACAGATTCTCAGTTGTTTGAGACAGCAGGGGTGGACGTAGGAATACTTGACCGTCAGTATAGGGGGCTGCGGGACACTTGTTCCCAGGTAACCCTGTGCCATCCAGATATCATCCCTAGGGAGTTTATAATCCCAAATGAGAGCATGAAGGTGGCAGGGATTGAGGGGCAGATAATCTCACTGCCAATAGCAGAGGTACCTGTCAACTTTCAAGGATGGAGGGGAGATTGGCGGCTAGCGATTTCATCAACTCTGCCAGCAGCCGTGCTCGTGGGAAATGACCTGGCTGAACATGTGAAACGGGTGCTAGTGATTACACGCTCACAAGCCACCACGGGGACAGTTCAGGGGGGTAATGATGAGCCAGAGACGGAAGCAGAGGGGAGTTCAGAAGCTGTGGTGGAAACCTTAACCACAGACAGCAGATTTGGACAGGAGCAAAAGGCAGACGCCACTCTCCAAAAGTGTTTTGAACAGGTGACTGACGCCCAGCTAACACCTGAAACCCCAGTGAGATTTCTGGAGAAAAAGGGGATTTTATATAGAGAAACCCTGAGGAATATCTCAAAAGGGGGAGATGGGATCAGAAGTCAGCTGGTGGTACTTGAAAAGTATCGCCCCATGATCTTACAAAGGGGTCACTCTGACATGTTTGCTGCACACTTAGGGGTGAAGGGGCCCCTTGATTTGATCAAACAAAATTGGGAGCAGATCACCCAGAATGACCCACAAGACGTTGTGACATACATAGACACCGTGATGAATGACCTAAAGAGAAATCTAGAGCTAGCAGCAGAAAACCTGCAAGCTCAGAAGGTCAGACAGAAAACATGGTATGACCACAAAGCTAGAGAGAGGCACTTTGACCCAGGGGAGGAAGTGCTTTGGCTTAGGCCCTGCAGAGAGAATAAACTGCAGCTCAAATGGGCAGGACCATATAGGGTCATTTCCAAGATGTCAGACCTGAACTACCTAATAGAGCAGGAGGAGAACCAAGCAAGGAGGGTGGTTCATGTGAATGCCCTAAAACCCTACTACAGAGGGGAACAGAGGGTGTTATTCGCGATAAAAGCAGCTGAGAGTGAGGAAGCGGAATTACCCTTCTGGGAGGGTAGAGGGGAAGTAAAATACAACCCAGAGGAGGTAAAGATCAGTCCTGCACTCACCCAAGACCAGCAGCAAGAACTAAAAATGCTGCTTAGTACATATCAACAGGTGTTTTCCAACAAGCCGGGGATAGTGAAGGGAGTGATGCATCGGATCCACACAGGGGATGCACCCCCGCAGGCAGTATCCCCATACCGAGTAACGGGACCCTATAGGGACAAGGTGCGGAAGGAGCTGGACGAGATGCTGAGGGAGAACATAATCGTCCCCTCTTCTAGTCCTTGGTCCTCTCCGATAGTCCTTGTGGACAAGCCTGATGGGAGCATTAGGTTTTGTGTTGATTACAGGAAATTAAACCGTGTAACCACTCCTGATGCCTACCCAATGCCCAGGCTAGACAACCTGATTGAAACCATAGGGGGTTGTCGGTTCATCTCATCATTGGACCTGGTAAAGGGATATTGGCAATTAAGAATTGATCCCAGGGATCAAGAAAAGACTGCCTTTTGCAGCCCTTTTGGTCTCTATGAGTTTCGAGTCCTGAGCTTTGGTCTCAGAAATGCACCAGCCACATTCCAAAGGCTGATGGACCAGACCTTGGCAGGGCTCAGTGACTTTACAGTGGCCTACATTGACGACATAGGGATCTTCAGTAATACCTGGGAAGATCACCTGATACACCTGGAGTTAGTGCTGCAGAGGTTAAGTGCAGCAGGGCTAACAGTAAAGGCCAGCAAGTGTCAGCTGGGTAGCCCAGAAATAAAATACTTGGGTCACATGGTAGGGGGAGGAGTGATAAAACCCCTGGAGGCCAAAATAGAAGCTGTTCGTGATTGGCCTAGACCCAACACCAAGAAAAAAGTCAAATCATTTCTTGGGTTGGTGGGCTACTACAGAAAGTTCATCCCGAGGTTTAGCGAGATTGCGGCTCCGCTGACCGATCTGACGAGGAAGAAGGCTGATGACCGCATCCCGTGGACCAGCGACTGTGAGGCGGCGTTCCAGAGGTTGAAGGAGGCGTTAATCAACTATCCTGTCCTGCGTGCTCCAGACTTCGACCGGGAGTTCATCATCTACACCGATGCGTCTAACAGCGGGGTAGGAGCAGTTCTGTGCCAGGAGGATGAGAATGGTGACCAGCATCCAGTGTCCTACCTGAGTAGGAAACTTCAAAAAGGTGAGAGACATTTGGCAACCGTGGAGAAGGAGTGTTTGGCCATAGTCTACGCGATCCAGAAGGCCAAGCCTTACATCTGGGGAAGACATTTTGTTCTGTGTACTGACCATTCACCATTGCAATGGTTAAAGACAATGAAAACCCACAATAGCAAACTTATGAGGTGGGCTTTAAACCTACAGGACTATGACTTTGAAGTGAAGGTGGTCAGAGGGTCAGTGAACTGTGTTGCTGACGCCTTATCAAGAAGACCTGAAGAATGAAGACGGCGAAAGAACATGGACTATATGTGTATATAATGATGACAAAAGTTAAATGTACCTGGTTTTGAATTTGGTTTGTATGAATAAAGGTAAATTGATGTAATGTATATGGTAAATGTTTAAATGCTTAATTGCTATGGTTAACTTAGAATGTAAGTATGAGTAAGTATAATATGGTATGTATAACTGTTGTTGTGTATTTTATACAGGTTGTTTTTTGGTGAAAAGCACCTTAGCTTTCCCCCTACAAAACAACTTATAAAGAGGGGAGGTGTTACATACAGCACTGATGTTACCTGTCTGTCATGGGTTTGGAGGGAAAGTTCCATCCTATGGGGAGTGGAAGGCGGGACATCAGGAGGAGGGGCTGTACTGTATAAATATGTGATGCCTGTGTGAGGAGATACTATGAGATGCTGAGAGACACTGGGTTGTGACGAAGCAGCAGCTGGGAAGAAGAAGCTGTTGTGGGAGTCTGTGTGTCAGACAGGGTACTTCTGTGTGTCAGAGTACCAACCTGATAGGTTCAGGTGTCTGTTGGTTAGCCAGAACTGATAGGTTCAGGGTCTGTGCTTCAAGTTAAGGGTTCTGGGTGAACCAAACTGTATGCTTGTATGAGTGAGAATAAGCCACGTTACTTTATTTATTCACCTGATTGTTTTATTTTTCCATGTGTGTGTTTAAATAAACCTTATTCTTTTTATTGTTTAAAAATCCATCCCTGGTCTGTGTGACTTCTTAAAGGGAATGGTTGGTGGCAGCTTAGTGTAACTGTGTGGCATATCCCAGTAGGTCTGGGTTTGTCACAAGGATCACCAGAAGCTAGAACTGATTTGATGGCACATAATTATCATACTGATCCTAACTTTGTACTGGTAGCAGGGCATGTGGTGTGAGACAGGTTGGGGTCTGGCACAAGTCAGGTCCTCTCTTTCCCTTCTCTAACTCCCCTCTTTTTTTTCACTCTTCTGCTAGTTGATCTCAGCAATCATTGCAATTGTAGTGGCAGATCCAGTTGTGCCAGCAGATCTGAGAATAGTTGACAGAAGGGCAGCTATGCCAGCAGAAGATCCACCGAATTCAATGTATCTTTCAGTTTGGATTGCATTGTAAGTCCACACTATAGATAGCCGCCTAGAGTAATCTTAATTGATTAGATAGGCGGGATATAAATAAAATAAATAAATAAATAAAATATATGCTTTAACTTTCCTGAACTTTCACATTTTAAAACACAACAAAAAAATAATAATTTCAGCCAAAGATATATGACGTTACGCTTGTAAGGGTCAATTCACTTCATGCACATCACAGTAAAATCAAGCAATAACCTACTTGTATAGAACAATGAACACATTACCCACACTACATAAAAAGTTTTTAGACCATTTTACAGGACCTCACATGTCACACAGTGGATTTCTGTTTTATGCTTTATCTGAGAGTTGTATGCCCGAGTTTCATACTTTCATCAACCGATCAGACATGAGATGGCTGCAATACAAAGTGACTGCACACATGTTCGGGTTAGCAGAAGGCATTAGAGTTTGCTCTTATTTTCTTCTTAATAGAGTTGGTCTTGTAAGAAAATGGAAGAAGTGACAGAAAAGTATGTAAAGGCCACAAATGAAAGATTATGGTGCCTGGATCTCTGAGCCATTTCACAAATGGGGTGGGGCATTTGCACAATAAAACTGTTGCCTGGAGTGCCCTTGAATCAAAGAGAGAATCAGACTAATTAGGGACCCTCCTCTGTATCTTTCCATAAGATGGCAGGTCAATGCAAGATTCCTATGCAAGGTAGAGCCTTCTTGGTAGCAGCACCAAAATTTGGAACCCCTCTTCCCTTTAATTTGTTGATCATGTCATCTTCATTGACTCGTTCTGTCTTATTTTATATAGCAATTGTTTTATAATGTTTCTACTAACTTGATTTACATTAAGCTGGAAAAATGTGCAATATTTTAAATAAATAAGAGAAAATAGATGCCTTTAGAAAATTTCATTAAAATTTGCTATCTGTGTGAGAATTGGCTGCTGTTATAATCTGTTGCTCCCTTTGTTAAAATGACCCCAAAGCACCTCCCACACCCCCGTTACCCACACTCCTAATTTTTAATTTTCTAAAAAAGTTTTATTTGAAAGTCAGTCCCCTGATAGAGTAGGGGCCAATGGGGAATCCAGCATCTCTGTCCCCGCACACCCCCAATTAAAAACAGCAACAACACCAATACCCTGGACACCAAAGGGCACAAAGGACCTTTTTCAGTTTTAAAAAAATCAGGAAAAATAAAACACAAACAGGTTAAACACCCAGAAGACAAGCAGAGGTCCAATCTGAGATCAGGCCTATGCAGAATTACAGTGATGAAAATAAAGTGCTAAACCAGAAGATAGATAAATATGGGCTTTTAGAGCTTTTTATGAATATTAAAAAAGATAACTTAAAAACAAAAACCTCTCTCAGAAAATCTCCATATGTGTACTTTTTTTGCATATGTGAAATGTGTACCTTGTATTCACTGATATGATGGTGGCCTGCTATGCCAGCTGTATCCTTTGTTAATGGAATTGCTTATTAATGTCTCAAAATCTGCCCTCAACAGGAACTAATGGTTGAGGTAAAGAACAATAACCCTTGGTAAGTGAGAGCCTTTTGAAGAAAGTGCCCACCCACCCTCCCTGATTAAATTTCAATCTTAAAATCTTGTGGCCTGAATCCAAATAGTAGTCCCAATTAGAATTGACCCATTGGATCAACAGGATTTACATAAGGGTTGACCCTTATGTAAGGGTTCATTTATGTTAGTAAATGAATTAAATACTTCAAAATATCATAAGCCACACGGGTGATCTTCTTGAAAGGGAAACCAAATCCTAGCAGCTTGATCACTGAAATTCTGACCACTTGAGGAAGAAGGGAGCAAATAAATCACATTAACAATGTTTTCAATATGGGGAACCTCTGTCTCACTGAACAAATTGCGCTTCTTCTGCCTGTTGGGGGCAGTTTTTCATCTTACAACACACTTCTATGAATTGAACACACCATAATTTACTCATACATTTTATTTTCTCCTGCACTGTTCATGGCTTGAACAGTGTTTGTTCATGCCATGATGACAGCAAGTGGCCCTAATATTTATGTGGTGCCTCAAGATATAAAGCTAATTCTCTCCAATGGTGGTAAAAGTCCTCCATTATTAGGATATAATTATTGGTGCCATATACTGAGATACCATTATTGCTGCTATAGTCCCAGGTATAAATTGTGATCTAACACTGATGGTAATCTGGAACATCTTTGCTTACATTTGGTATACACTTTAAGATTTGCCTTGTACCATTTTTCTATTTCTTAAATCAAATATATTAGCCAAACTCCTGTTTCATAAATTACAACACTACCTGGTGATGACAACACCAGGAGGGGAAGAATTTAGGTATTTAAATGGTTCCTGCTTCTGCCCAGTGGTTCATCCAAATTGCATGCAATCTGACTCATTAAGCACGAGTTGTGCAAGTCCTGGGACAGAAGGAAGAACTTTTTAATTACCAGCAATTTCCTCCTTCTAGATTATGGGTCTCTAAATTTTTGAGTGTGATGGCCACACTGGATATTTTCAACATATTTGAGGGCTGAAGGAACAGAAACATCCGCACACACACGCGTATGTGTGGCCACCACCCCCGAACACACACATGCCCACCTCCGCATGAACGTCTGCCTGCATGCACACACAGACACCCCTGAACACCCCCACAGACACACAGATGCCCACCACACCACCTGCACAGATGCCCACATGGATGGATGCACATGCCTCCACCCACCTGCCCCCACGCATGCACGCACATGGGCTGAAGGGAGCAGGCTGGATAAAAAAGCAAGGTGGGCCTTAGTTTGGAGACCCCTATTCTAGATTATGTTACTAGCCGCCTAGAGTGGTCTTAATCGACTAGATAGGCGGGATATAAATAAAATAAAATAAATAAATAAATAAGGGGATGTGGTGGCGCTGTGGGTTAAACTGCAGAAGCTTTTGTGCTGTGAGGTCTATAGATCTGCAGCTGTAAGATTTAATCCATGTGACAGAGTGAGCACCCGTCGCTTGTCCCAGCTCCCGCCAACCTAGCGGCTCGAAAGATAAATAGGGACCACCTCGGCGGGAAGGTAACAGCATTCTGTGTCTAAGTCACACTGGCCATGTGACCATGGAAGATTGTCTTTGGACAAACGCTGCCTCTATAGCTTGGAAACGGGGATGAGCACTGCCCCCTAGAGTCGAACACGACTGGACAAATTGTCAAGGGGAACCTTTTCCTTTACCTTTACACATAAAAGGATAGATTTTGCATAGAAGGTACAAAATCTGTCACTGTTGAATATAATTTTTTTAAAGATGAAAGGAAACCCTTTTTTAAAAAATAAGCATCACTAGTTTTGCAGGTAAGGGTGATCTAGTAAGAGCAGTTAGTAGCCATTGAAAACAGAGCTCAAGAGATGCTTGAAAGTGAAGGGGAAAAGAGAGAAACAAATAGCTGCAAATAAATTGTATCAAAGAGACTGTCTGGAAGTCCTGCCTGGCTTGGCTCATAATGAAGGGAAGAAGTATAAAGTGAGACTAGCTAAGGAGGAGCATGTTCTCATCAAAGAAAATAGATTAAGAGAGACAGATATGAGGTAGTTGCCAAGAAAACAGAAAAATGCAACAAAAAATGACAGAAAACTATTTTTATAAGGTGACTTCTACGTTCAATGGAGAAATCAATTTAAAAAAGAATGAACAAATGCATTACAATGCTTTAAACATTTCACATTTTTCTCACAAAAACTTGGATTAATCTCAATCCCCTTTGCAAAAACACTGACTTCTCTTTTCTTTCCTCTTGTCCTTCTCCTGAGACAATTGGATACTTGCTATTAAGCACTTTAGCGAAATTTGTTCTTGTTCTATTATGCACCATCGGCCTGTGTGTGTATGTATGCATGTCTGTGGTTATTAGATATCATTAGAAGGTGTTTCTGTATCATCAGAAATGGGTTTTCAGCCTTGCCAACTATCTCTAAACCTGCAACACATAATTAAATAAGCAGCATCTCAATTTAGTAACAGGGTCACAATTGCTTTCGTAGACACATTTTTTTCAGGTCATCCAACAGTACACTTGAATGCTTTTGTGTCTCTCATTTACCTCTTTAGTCAAAGAAGAGGCGAGTGAGTGATTTTACTTCCCAGAGTAGAAAGATAGTTAACATAAGTAGACCATGCTGACATTAGTGGTAAAGATAAAGAACACCAGCCACTCAAAGAACACTATAATGAAAGTGTGAGCAGCTGCTAATTCAAGTGGTTCTCCTGGATTGTCTGTATATTGCTCCTCATCCTTTGTATTTCCTAATTTTCTTGACTTACCATCTAAATGGGTGTCTAAATAGTGGAAGACCCTCGTCCTTTTACACTCCTGTCTATCTTTGTGGATCTTTTCAGTACCAGGTGAAGATATTCATATTCTAAATCATTTTAACTTGCTGTGGCTTTGACTGCCCAGATCCAAGAGTATCTTAAAATTATGTCAAATTATTGCTCATATTTCATTTGTTACCTTTTAGTCCTTTAGTTTACGCCCCTAGTTTGCTTACTGCATTAAATTTGACAATTGGTTTTATTGACTAGCATCCTTTTGAGTTTCTGCTAAGCAGAAAGTCCTGTCAGTATAGCATTGGGACTGCACCATTGAGCAAGCAATGATTTCCACAAAGAAAACCCTGACCCCCCACTTACCAATAGAAATATTTGTACAAGTAAGTTAGTATCCTGGTAGGACTTCCTGCTCAGCAAATACTTGATCAGATACTAGTAACTGTCTTTTATATTTATATTAGGGCCAGTCCTACCATTAGGCAGAGTGATGCAGCCACTGACACATGCTGGGATCACAAAAGAATTGCAAAGTAGTGGAAGACAATACAGCCTACCTTCCACACCATGAAGTAAACTGTTGCCTTTTGGAGCATTGCAGAAGGCTGTCATGTCATGGTTGCTGAAATAAGATTCAACGGCCAGTCCAATTAGGTTTTGTATATGGATGGGAGAGATTTTGCCACTTGCCTCAGGCAGCAAACTATTTTGAGATGGCCCTAATTTATATACATTGTTCCCAGAACTTCAGCTACAGGGTGACTCACAAACTAAATTAAAAATCAGTGCTAGCAGAGGGCTGGAACAGCCACTCCATTGCTTATTGCCCCATGGCAGAATGTCCATTCATTTTCCATAACCATATAATTGAAGGTTTAAAATAATACGGTACGCAGAAGATTGAAAGGCTTAACTAAACATCTAAAAGAACACACACACACACACACACACACACACACACACACACACACACACAAAATGCAAGATAGCTAAAGACTTAAGATAAGCATGTGAGGCAAAGGCAGTGTATTATAGAGAATAATATATTAATATAGAAAAGGGTATATGGATAGCCTTGAAATTACAATAAAATATAATTACTGAAAATATAATAAAAAGATATCTAAAACCTATCCCTGTTATCTGTCCTTTCGACTTTCCTTAGGAGGAAATGAAAGGTGAATAACTGCCAGACCCCTGGAACTTCTCACCAGTAAAAAGAGTGGTTAAAAACAGCACTTTAAGGTAACATTTGGGGTCTATAGCATTATAGTTGTGCAAGGAGAATAGCTCAGTTTTGGCGTCATGGACATCAATGAATGTAGCTTTTCCTGTGTCCACAATATGTCATAGCATGAAGTTATTTATAAACCAGCCTACGGCCTTAAGCATTGTACAATTTTAGGTTCTTTGTGTACAATTCAGGCCCGTGGCTATCACTAGCAACATTTTGCTGAAAGCAGAGCACTGCTACATAATCCTGTCCTCTTATAGTCCGTTGCAATAGTTTCAGCTCAGCTTCAAGAACGGTTGCTATGTTTACACATCAGCTCTAAATAGGGAGCAGATGAAGGGGGTACAGAAAAAAAAATCAGTGTTGGCAATTAAGTGTAGGGGGACTGAGATGCATAGACCATACAGCCTGCCCTGCATCCCTTAAGCTTTTATGCTGCTCCCAGTTGCAGTGGAGGGCAATGTTCCCTTAACAGCATTGAAGTAAGATTGTTCTGCAAATGAATTCCTATCATGTCATCCTCTTCAAACAACAAAATGGCTCAGGCTAGCCCTGCATACCTTAAAACTGCAAGAAATATGCAAGCATCTAAGCTGCCTAAATCTGTTGCTGTGGTGTGCTGCCAAATCCCCTCTAATTTACAGAGATCTTAAGAATTAATGGTCAAAATGGCTTTAAATTACTTTGCATAAATTAAATCTCACACATTTGCAGACAGCTATTCCAAATATTTGGTGGAGTAGCAAATCCAAATACTTTGTACCTCCTGTTCTCTTGACAGAAGCATTTATGTTCAAAATGATTGGCTGGAATTTGAACTAATTCTAAAGATATAAAATTGGTACAGATTGTCATGGGGCTCATGTTCATTCCCTCTCTCTCATTCTCTTTCTCTCTGGGCTCATTCACACAGTGATATTGTCTCTCGTTGTTCTAGATATGTTTTGTTTTTTGTTGTACAGACTTGAATAGACAATCCCAGAAGACTTGAATAAATAATCTCAGCATTTGTGTTCACACATGGTGAGGATATTTGTTGCTGGACATACTGGGATGTGCTGCACCGTCCTTGTACCACCTATCCACAAACATCTGGAATTGTTTCCTGATGTCTCACTCCCATTAGGGATTACTTCCTTTGCCTATCTTCTCTACCATCTTGCCACCTACTTCACTCTTCTTCCTTCCCTCCTTATTTAACATGTCCATGTGGATTACAGAATGACAGCTACTGACTAGCAGAGAAACTACAACAAGGATACATCATCAAATGACACCTCATCACAATGTGCATAAATAGGCAGACAACAATGAAATACCAGGTATCCATAATGTTGAGAGAGAGAGAGAGAGAGATTATGGGGTGCTTTTTAAAGGTACTTCGGAGGTGCATTCAAAGTGAACATACAGTTGGGAAGTGCTTTGAGGAAGATAGCATCTCACTTGTTTTGGACAAAGCTACTGAAAAGATCACAAGGTAGAAGTAACTCATTCAGTTTTGTGCCAGTTTTCTTGAAAAAGAGTAAACAACAGAACAATGATCTAATGTGAAACAGAGATAATAAATGAAAAAAGTGAAGTGCAGTTTAAAATGCCGCATAAGTTGTGTTTTACCTAAATGCTAATCGACAAATATACCACAAAATAAATGTGGAAACCTGTCTTAGCAAATGAGAATAACAATGTATTGTAAAATAGAAGCTTTTACAGAATATTGGAAAAGGAGAAAAAGATGAATGGCATTTTAAGCTGCTCATTTAATGATAAGCAAGTGGAAGAGAGAAAGGAGGATGCTATTTTTTCAATGAGGCTTTAGCCATGAATCTGTAAAAAGTATTTGTTGTGAAAAGGGGTAGAACTATATATTATTCTGTAACACCATCTATTGCCATTAAAATGACTTGCAGCCCTGGGCACCTGTAGCAGATCACTGGGGTACCCATAAGCTATACTTGTCCTTGATGGGAGGACCAGAACACTCCCACAGTGATAGCTCTAATACCAGATTGCTTTCATAGCGAAGTGTTTCACCAGTGATGAGCTGGTTTTTGGCAAAAAGAAAAGTAGTTCCAGTTTGGATAAAATATAAATCAGGATGAAATCACATGGAAAGTTATGAGAGACCACATACCTTGCTTTCATTGAATGGAGAGACAGCTTGAGACAGAGAATGGAACTAATGCCAGGTTAACATCCTTAGAGCAGTTGAAAGAAAAGTGTGGCACTAAAAGCCAACAATGGATTTTACATAAGGCTAGGTGAGAAAATGTTTTTCTGTTTTTTCCTTCAGAATGTTTAAAGCTAAGTAATGCCTTTTTGCTCCGTGTATTTTTACAATGTAAAACTTTAATACTTTGACAGATATACTTTCTGTCTTTTGCTGTTTTAATACGCTTTTTTTTTTAACGGGCTGTAAACTATTACATTTTTGGAATGTATTTAAAAGATTCTCATTGTTCTTTTATACTTTAAAGGAGTTTCTACTTTTAAGATACAATACATCCCTATATTTTAGGCTTAAGAGCTTGCTTACAACTTAAGTTCAATTTTTGTATGTTTGAACATTTGTACCTACAGTTTTGTTCATAGGTGTAAGGATGCTTTTTTTTAAAAGGAACATGCCTGTGACTTTTCAAAAGTTACATTTTTTAATACTTTTGGATTTTGTGGCATATTATGGAACCTAGAAGATGTAAATAAATTAAGCTTGTAGAAATTAACAAGCTTTGGCATTGCCTGGAATTATTGCAACAATGACAACACTCTAATGAGATACCCAGATGAAATTGGAAATGTTTGTCACTGATTGTCTGGTTTCATTCTGGGATTAACCCTTTATAGGGATAATGTCAGCTGTTCTTTGTCTGGGAGGTATGTGGATCTCTGTAGGATTCCTTAGAAAGTCAAGCATCCTTATTGGGTTCTTTGTGCTTCACATGATACTAGATTCCACACAAGATTTGCATCAGAACAAAGTAGAACAAATGTACAACATCATTTATTTATTTATATTTATTTATTTATTCAATTTTTACCCCGCCCCTCTAGACAACGTCTACTCGGGGTGGCTTACAAAAATTAAAACACATTAAAACAATGTAGAAAAACATCATCCAGAGTGGTGTAAGCATACATAGAAAGCAAGGCTCTTTGCCCTGCTTTCACCCTGTTGACTCATTTCACTCATTACTACCTTGCCTTGTGTGGATACTGGGAGGCAGTAACATTATCATGTGTGCAAGGAAAGTTGTACAAATGCTCAATGTAGATGAATTCCCTCAGTGCAGCCACCTAAAAGAGCATATAGGGAATAAATGGAGTTTGCTGAGGTCAATCAGAGTCTTATTGTTGCCTCAGCAAGCTATTATCTTCACTTCTACCATTTGTTTTTATTTAAATTTTACCATTTTAACCTACAAAATGGCAGATAAAATGTCAGTGATTTTTGGGACATCATAACCAACCAAACCATGACTGGGGGCTTCCTGAACTAACCTGTGTATGTTCCAGTTAATGTACAAATATTCCTGCTTTGGGGCATTTGGACCTTTTCCAAAACAAACGTGCACACACACACACACACACACACACACACACACACACACACACACACACACACACGCACACATGTACAGACACAACACACACTCACCTGGTATATATCTCTGTTCTCACTTAATAATGTCTGAAGGCCTTCTCCAGGGGTTAAATAAATTAGAGTAGGCATATTTGAATCAATGGAACATGTGGTAGAGTTGACTCTCTAAATCCCCAGACAGACAGACAGACAGACAAATAATTATTATTATGAGGCTCAGCCTGGCATGAAGATGAATATAGTGTCCTGCTCCCTACAGAGTTTCCAGTGCCAAAAACTTCACATTGCTTCCCTTTGAGCACTCTCAGCTTCTACTAAGTTTTATTTGCAAGGTTCATAAACACTGTCATTCTTAATAGTGCAGCTACATAAACACCAATTTGTTGTGCTCTAAATGTTAGTAGCTTCACATCGAAGTGATTCTGAACAGTAAATCTATTGTAGAACAACTATGCTTTCTTTCCTGTTGAAAGCTATTACTGCTGCTTTTAGACTGCGCTTACTTTAAATAAACTACAGCTGGAGGGGATTTTCCCTCTTTTGAATGATGAAATTCAAAGGGTGTTTTTCACCCCGTATTCCTTGCTAATGTTACTTTTTTGACTATGTCTGTGACTATCCAATTAGGCCTAATGATCAGTTACAACCACTAACACATTCAAGTGTTCATTTGTTCATCTACTTTCTTCCCTTTTACAAATGCAGACACATAAGTATTAAATTAGACTCTCTTCAGGTCTGCAGCTTTTAGTTCATCACTTTTGCAGGCTAAATGAAACTACTGTGCTCCTCTACTGCAGCTTTTCATCACAAGCAAGAGAGTCACATGTCCCTTGACTTTCAGAAGGCTGTTCAAGAACATGTTTTTCAGCCATTGGCTCCGAGAGAGTTCCATCATTCTGTACAAAGGACAGTGTAGGAGGTGCTATTGAGCAGACAACATGGGTTGCTAAGGGTGGCTTTGTACATCAAATGTATCTCAGAGTGTTATTGTATTGCAGTTTTTATTGCATTGCATCTCATATTCAGGCATTTTTACAATCTGAGTTTAATAAAGTCAAATCAACATGGAAATTGTCTGGGTTATCTGAGAGATTGAATCTGCACTCACTCTGCAGGGAAAATGTATTCACATGTCATTTGCAGTGGCATAAGAAGTCAAATTGCTTAAAATGTTTCAAAATGTGATCAATATCCCTTCTTTACTGATGTATGTGTGTGGGCCTCTTATGCACTCTATACCTCGGAAAGAGTGATGAACTAAAAGAGTAACAAAGCTTACACACAATCCTGTAAACCTGAAAAGGGGTTGGAGGGAGCAAAGCTTGAAAGTCATGAATTAAAAATAACCTAGGGCCAAGCTTGATGACACCGCTAACCTATCACTAAAAGCAGACCTCCCTTGAGAGAAAATACTGGCCAGAATCCTAAGTTTTTACATTGGCATAAATCTGAGCAGCAAAATATAGCAAGTTAAGATGTTAGCTGTTGCATGCCAATGGACGACAGCAAATACCTATGTTGATTTCTTAACTTGCAGCAATTTGCTGATAAAATATATGCTAAGTTATATCACCTAATATGACTATGAGGTGTCCCAGAGCCATTCTCCATGACTTTCATCCCAATCATCTCCAAATTTCTCCTGACCACCCTGCCCCTGGAAGGTGGCCACCCTGTAAAGTTTCCAAACCCAACAGAATCATCAGTGGAGGTGGAAGAAGAAAAGGACTTACCCAGAAGGTCCAGGGGATGAAGAACCTGCTGGAAAGGTCAAGGGAGGAGAATCAATATCCAAAGAATCTAGGAGGGAGAAGACAGATCCTAAGGTCATAATGGCAAGGGAGGAGGAGGAAGTAAGGAGGAGGAGAGAAAAGAAGGGGGGAAAGTGGAAACTGGCTCCAATTAGAGCTGCCTAAGGACAAGTGTGGTGTCGTGAATACAGTGATGGACCAGGACTCTAGAGAACAGGGTTCGAATACCCACTTCACCATGGAAACTCACTGGTAGAAGTGGAACCAGTAAAACCACTCCTTAAATATCTAACTTACCTTGAAAGCTCTATGAGGGTCACTGTAAGTCAGTTCTGACTTGACAGCACAGAACACATACACACAAAAGCCAAGCCATGAGATGCTATCAAAGTAGGCATCAGCAGCCACTCACAGAACCAGCCCCATGTATCTCATTCTCACTCAACTGTAGGTGGAGAAGGCAGAGACAGTCCACCTCTGGTAGTTGGAAACTGAGACAGAGGCTCAATCCAATGTATGGCCTGCCATTCCTATGACAAAGGACAGAGAGGGGATAATTCTGAGCTTCCAAAAACTTGCATGGGCGGGATAAAATATCCATTTCCCATCTTTGGACTTGTAGACTGGACAAATATGGATTGATAGGGGTGGACTATTGGAGGGAGAAAATAGTTATTTTGTTAGCACGTTCATTTAAACTGAAGTGTGAAGCAAACTTGGCTTCCCTCCTTAAATCTGGTCCTTGATGTACCTCTTTCCCCATGGAAGGCTGGGCAACACATATAGTCACAAATAGGATTGTTACCACCATGTGTTTGTTCTAACATGAGCTTGCCTCAATCTGCACGATGTGACCCACAGTTTCCATTAATTAAGTACACTTTTCCAATTAGGATTCAACAAAAATCAGATTATAAAGTTAATGTTATGAGCAAAAGGCAAGGCTGCTTCATTGGTGAAATGAGTTACATGTTCTAAACACTTTTAAAATATAGGTTTAAAAAAAGTTTTAGAAAAATCATGACAGGATGTTTTACAAGTATTTTGCCGTTTTCTTATCAGACCTAAGGGTTTTTAACTGACTTGTAGGATGATCAGTAGGATCATAATGACTTCACAAAATCAAGGATTATTAAATCTAGCTCTTTGCTAATGCAGGAATCCACAGCGAATGAATTCCTAAAAGATGACCACCCTCTGTTTAAAGATCTGAGTGGAAGAAAGTCCACCACCTTCCAAGATCATCCATTCCACTGCCAAACAACTCCTATTTTCAGGAAGTTTTCCTAATTTCAGTCAGAATCTCCTTTCTTGTAGTTTGAATCCATTGGTCCAGGTGACAAACCTTGAACAGCTCAAGAGGAGTTTGATTCACATCCCAGACCTTCAGATATTTGAAGACAGCTGTCATACCATCTCTTTGATATGTATTACATCACATCTCAGTCATCTCTTCTCCAGGCTAAACAAGCCTGGCTTCTATTAATTGGGTTTTCAAATTTTTACCATGTTGTTTTCCTTCCTCTGGACACTTTACAGTTTGACAATATCCTTCTTTAAATATTTTTCTCAGAAATGGACACATATGGCATATGAATTGCAGTTTACAGTAGTATTACTTCTTCCCTTAATCTGGACACTATACTTCTGTTGATGCACCCAGGACTGTATTAACATTTCCTCCATCGCCAGTTTGCAATATTGAGTTGTGTTTAACTTTTTGCATATTAAAGGCTCACTAGATCATTTTCATATGCACTGCTGTCACCCATGTTCTATCTGTATATCTGACTTTCCCCGATTAAATGTAGAACTTTATATTTAGCCTGATGAAAAACATTTTGTTTATTTTGGCCCAATTCTCCAATTTTTCAAAGTCATTTCAAATCTTGATTCTATCTTCTAAGATATTGGCTATCCTGATCACTTTGGTGCAATTCTTGGATTTGATGATCATCCACTCAACAGCTTCATCCAAATCACTCATAACAATGTTGAATAACACTATGCCACAACATAACTCTGTGGCAACCCTCTTATTATTTCTTATGAGAGTGATGAGGAACCATTAGTGAGCATACTTTGGAAATATCAGTCAGCTGCAGATCTGCCTAACAATAGCATTGTGTAGCCAATAATTTACCAATATTGCCACAAGAATGTAATGCAGGATTCTGTCAAAAGCTTAGCTGAAATCATTATACACTACCTCCACAGCATAACGCAACAATTACAGGCTGATCTATCATACTTCTAGCTCTATACTTATACTTTAAAAAAAAAAAAGATTATTCTGGCATGACTTTAAAAAAATGTCCTGGCTTTTAGTAGTTATCACATTGTTTTCTAAGCACTCACAGACAAACAGTTTACCAGTCAACTTAGAATGATGGAAATCCTTCTGAGTAACAATGCCAAACTGGCTGGTTGGTAGTTGCCCAGGTCCATTTTTTGCCCATTTTTCAAGACAGGGAAAATTTATTCAACTCAGGTTTTCAGGGACTTCACCTCTTCTTCAAGAATTCTCCAATTATAAGTAGAAGACCTGAGATTAAACCTGTATTTTTGAATACAGTTCCTTTTATGTCAAAGACCTGAATTTATTTGAAGTAACCATCACTTCTCTTTGGCCTGCAGCCCCCTCAATAAACCACTGATTCTATTTCTAACAGATTGAACATAGTTTTCCTTGTGCAAGAATATAGCGGCAAAGCATATGTTGAGTGGTTCTTTCATTTCTTCATCATCCATTTGCATTGTTCTGTTTTCCTCTTACTCAAAGCACCACTGAAAAGTCTCATTTTGTTATCTTACATGCTTTTTTCAGATCTGAACTCATTCCAATCTTGAGCGCTCCTAATCCTTTTTCCTATACAAAATGGCTTTTTGTTTGTACTTTTTCTTGTTGTTTGTCCTACCTTCCATTTCTTAAATATGCCCCTTTTAAATCTCAGCTCATCTGAAAAGGTCTTCATGCAGCCACTCCAATTTCTTTAGGTCTCCAACTTTTCTTCCTTGTTGGAATTCTTTGCAATTATGCCCTCAATAGCTTACCTTTAAGAAACCCAATCCATCATGAACACCCTTCTCTTTTCAGTATTTCTGACCACCAGATCACACTCAGTGTTTATTTAAGCTTGTTGAAATTAGCTTTCTTGAATTTCAGAGTTTATGGCTGACTGCCATTCTGCTGTCAAGTCACTTCTGACTTATATGACCGTATGAATGAGTGACCTCCAAAATGTCCTATTATTAACAGCCCTGCTTGGGTTTTGCAGACTCGAGTTCCTCTGGTGCTCCTTGATATCCATAAAAGGCAGACATGGAAATGCAGGAGACATCTTTGTATCATGCAAATTATTTGTCCATCATGCCTGTATTTTCTATTCTGGCTGGCTTTTGACTGGTGGCAGTTCTCCAACACATTAGGCACTGGTATCTTACATTATCATATACCTGATCCTTTTAACTGGAGATGCAAGCAACTGAATGTCAAACCTTCTGATTTGTAAGTATGTGCTCTGCTCCCTCAGTAAGCAATGGTTCCCCACCACCACTCTAAAACATAAAAAGGGCCATGCATAAGCTAACAACAGCAGACTGTAAATATGAAGGTCTCCAATTCAAAGCAACACCACCATTTCTGCAATGAAATCAAAAGTGCAGAAAGCTGCTAAGCCATTGAGAAAGACAATTTGCTGTCAAGAAGATTTCCAACTAGTCATAAATTCTTGGACCATATCCCAGAATGCTCTGGGTGGTCCACAGTGAATAGAGCACAATGGGGTATACATTTTGGCAGGTCTATCATCATTTTCATGGCTCCCACCAGTGATAAGATGGAAAACATACCAACGATTTGTGAGACTTTTCTTGAAAGCAAGCCATGGTGTAAACAAAGACAGGGAAATATTGTGCTAACATTATGCAGATGCCAATCTATTGCATGGTGAGTATCAACACCCGTAGCAAAACTGGCTCTTGAAATGTTTAAGCCCTTTACTATGTGTTTGGTGTAGCTTAAAAGTAGTATGACTGTTTTTGTTTCTGTCATGGAAGAGGGCATTATACATTTGCTTTTTATTTTCTGATTGCTCTAGTACTGTGTGGCGATGTTATGGGATGACACCAATTAAGGGTCTATAGTGTCAAACCAGCTAAAGCTGGTTTCCACGAAAATGCATTCCACGAAAATAACATGACCTAACCTCCATATTGAAAATCACTGGATGAAGCAGCGGATGAAGTGTCACACTATATCTTAGGAGACTTGGGTTTAAATCCCAGCTCAGCCATGGGAACCCACTGGCGGGTGGTAATGTTAAATTACTCCTTGAACATCTCAGATACACTGAAAACCTTCATAGAAATAACAGCAACAAACTTCCAGATTGTTCTTTTGGGTGTAATAGTCTTCCCATTAACAGAGGCCAATCTAATATCTGTGTTACAAGTGCTGGGTTTATAATTCTACTTAGGCCCTCAGATTGGCCTCTGAGCAAACCAACAAACCAACAAAGAAAGAATCAAAAAGCATTGACCAGGATCCAGAATCCTGCTGGAGTTTGTGAAATGCTTCTGTAATTTGCTAATTGCATTTAATTGACAAGGTACTGGGGGCATCTCATTTGTGCAATTGGACTTGTGACCAGGCAACATGACTGAGATGCTCCACAGCATCTTGTCAATTAGCCTCAGAAAGTTAAGTGTACAGTAGTAGGATTCTAGCCATGATTTTAATGGCACTGTAGGATTTCTTAAACTTGACATAGTTTAGGGCCTACACATGTCTCAATCCAGCTCTATACCATTCCATATTTATTTATTTACAACTAATTAAGCTACAGTTTTGGGGTTCAGATGATGGGATCTCCAAATAAAAATAAAATAGCAGATTTTTCATCTTTCTTTTTTTTCATAGTTAGAACAATACATTTGTGTAATGTCATTGTGGCTCTCAAACTTAATCTGACATTACTCTTTGAGTATTTTTCAAAAATCTTTCTGCTCATATATACGTATCTCTTTTAAACATCTCCAAAAGGACTGAAAATGGATCCAGCTCAAAATTTTCCTCCATGGAATAGCAAACATAAGAAAATTATGAGGGATACCCTGCAATCTGTGTAAAAAACAACAAAAAGAAAACAGCTACCAGGAAACTTTAACAGCAGGGAACAAAAGGAGATTTCAGGAAATATATGCCTTCCTTTGGCTCTTGCCCGAAGAACAATTCTCAGCCTCTATACAGAAGGCTCAGGATTCTATTTTTAGCGTCTCCTGTTGAAGATGAAATGGCAGGGGGTGGGAGCAGGTATGAAAAACCTCTGCCTGAGAATTTGAAGAACTGTTCCCATCGATTGGAGCAGATTAAAGATGGGTTAAATTATTAGATTTTTAGAAATCATTCATTTCTTTTACTTGTTAACAATGTTTCAAACATAATCTGTTGTCGAAATGATAATTCATTCTATGGCATGTACAACTCATTATTTTTCTGTTACTTTGCGTGCTACTTTCTTTGGAAAGGTAAAAGACAGGTTTGATTTTTAAATACCATAAGACTAGGGGGGAAATCCAAACTACCTCTAACAATGTCTTACCATGCCACTTAATAACTTTTGATGGTAACTGGAAAGCATTATGTATTACACCAATAAAGTTCTACTCAAGGACTCAACCACCACCTGAGCCTAAACTGTAATGGATTAATCCCCCTGAAATGTTCAGGCAACAGTGGACCAAGATTCTTGGGTAACTGATTCCCTTAAGGAACAAAAAGAAAAAAAGAAAGAAAAAGAGAAAGAAAGAAAGAAAATCAAGGACAAAAAAAAAGAAAGAAAGAAAGATGAGACGACTACTATAGTTGAACTCTGCCAGGATAAGGGGTAAAGTCCTTAGAGAAATGTGTGAGTAACCCCCACTGAACATAGTGGAAGATGACTGATGACTGAGTAGCTATTATGCTTGTAAGAGCACAAAAGTCAAAATCTGTATTTACTGTAAACTCCACAATCTCACATCCCTATATATAGATATCACACTTTAATTACAGTACTTTTGCAATGTTTAATTTATTTATTTTTTCATTGCCTTCATGGTAGTTACATTGTAATGTTTAATTTAATTTTTTTATTGGCTTCATGGTACTCACTCTGGAACTGCATCGGTTGGTTTATGACAATCATTATTCATATTGCTCAACTGAATGTATGGCTGTGTGATACTCATTTTAATAACAATATTTAGCAGACTATGACAGATGATTAATTTATTTAGCCTATTAAATAAGCAGAGTTTACATGCCTTCAGGTCAGCAAAACACATCATTACCTGCTTGCCTGTCTTCAATCTCCTCCATCTTAAAAACAGTTCTGAGGGGGGGCCCCATTGTCAAACATATACTGTACTGTACTTTCCAACAAATAGCTTTGGTAGCAGCAGTTTTAACAGTGGAATGCACTTATGTTGTCTTAACCAGGATTCTAGCACCCTCTATAGTTCTTCTCTTAATCAGCAATGCATTGTTTTTGATTTCTTATGTGTTCAACCTCAAAGAGGCAGACTGTAAAAACAGAGAAGCGAAGAAAGGATAACATTATGTATCTTCATGGCAGTGTAGGTTTATCCCCATCTGCAGTGCCATCTAGCATTTTACTACTTCAAAATTATGGAGCTCTAGGTATATGCTTTCTTTGGCTTCATAGATTAGATAACTAAGGTTGTGCTACATTTCCCTAGAAAGGCTTCAGAAACATGAATGAGCTTCATAGTACCCTTGAGGCATTTGTCCCTGTTACCACTACTCTGGTCATTACAAGGCATTTCTGACCACAGCCTATCTTTACTATAGTGATGCTACTTTCCTACCAGGGCAGCTTTAAGACATTGTTGATCTCCCAAGCACCAACAAAAAGAAGCTAATGTATTTGCGAAGGCTTTCACGGCCGGGATCTAATGGTTGTTGTGGGTTTTTCGGGCTCTTTGGCTGGACTGGGTCCTCTGAAGATGCCAGCCACAGAGACTGGCAAAACATCAAGAACAACCTTCAGAACATGGCCAAAGAGCCCGAAAAACCCACAACAACCAAAAAGAAGCTAAATTACAGCTTGCAGAGCTATAGCAACTTCAAAAACATCACATTAGTCAAACATAATTTATTTTATTCAAGATGCATTTCATGCAGTGTGGCCATACCTTATTATTATTTGGTGGCTGAACTGCTCATTATCAATTATTATTGGCTCATTTTCTAAATCTCTAGGCTCCTTTTTTTAGCAAAGGGGGTCTGCTTGGAAGCATGATGCCTTCCTTTACATGTTAGTGCTCTCTTCTTAGCTCTAGTATTACTTTCTAGAATGAGCATCAGCTATTAGATAGATGGATGCAGAAGAGAATTAAGTATTCTTCACTTGTAACAGTATAAGAGCACTTCCCTTAGTGAATGTCTGTGTGGCTCTAACAGGAGGGTGTATACTAAATTGTG
The DNA here is from genome assembly GCF_051106095.1 of Pogona vitticeps. Lineage (NCBI taxonomy): Eukaryota > Metazoa > Chordata > Lepidosauria > Squamata > Agamidae > Pogona > Pogona vitticeps. The sequence goes on from NC_135786.1 coordinate 46,277,224, forward strand.
GAAATGGGAGGCAGGTAAGCCAATTCCCTGTCACTTTTTCTACTTGATCCCTAAAGATGAAATACCTATGCCATTGGCCTCATCTCTATCATTCCTCTGAGACAGACACAGCTACTGGGAACCTCAAATGGAAATAGGGGAGAAAAAGCTTGTGTTTAATAGGAACTCAGGCTTTGAACTCCGGACTTGGTACCAAAGACTTGGATTTGGGACTTGGATTCAAAGACTTGCCAAAAACCCTTTGGGAAAGGAACTTCTCTGTGTTAACAGAGAGGTTGTTCAGGCTGGGTGGGAGTGCATGGAAAAGGAATGAAGATGCAGATGGGGAGCAGACAAAGAAGGTTGAAGCATCTGCCTTTCCAGTTGTCTGTCCGTATGCCAAACTCTCCTGCGGCTGTTATGTGGTTAAATACTACTAGGCTGTTCTGTGATTTAACACTATATTCTATTCAGTAGATCCTAGTTAACCCATTGATCGGTGGCCTACCCTAGAGACAGTCAATTAATGGAAGACAAGCATTCTTCAATTACTGTGGTTCCTCCTAATGGGCCAACTAACCCTGCTGCATTGGCTATTCAAGTTAATTTTATGAATTGTTTTCCAATCAGCAGAGGTTAAAAACATGAAAGCAGATGCTAGAACCTTCCCAATGTCATTAATACTTAAAGTATCCCCCTGTGTTCCTCCTGTTGGCCATATTATTGGCACCTTATCTTGCTTCCTGATGGAAAATAAGTTTTGCTTCCCTAACTTCTGGAAATAAGTCTCAATTGCTCATGTATTAGGACAGTCATTAAACATCATTTACTTTGTAAGGAAGTTCCAGTTCAAGCTGCACCTCACATAGTTTGGCCCTCTCTTATTATCATTTATTATTGTATTTATTATCATCATTTATTTACCTTACAAACCTTCTAGGATTTGGTTCTCCAACCTTTTCCTTAACCATAATAATGTGTCCTCAAATTTATTCAACTTATAACCCTCCCAGGTTTTTCAATCATTATCATTATTATAATCATAGAAATGCAAAGCTAGAAGGGAACCTATGGATAATCAAGTCCAGACTCTGTCAAGGGGGCACAGTGAGGAACTGAATTCCAGACCTTTGGTTCTGCAACCAGATACTTAAACCACTGAGCTACCCAGGAGTTCTAGATACCAAGCATTCAGAAGTGGTTTCTCAGTCCCTCTTTTCGGTGGCACTCTGAAATTGTACAACTTGCTCAAGGCTGCAGAAGACATTTCAGGTGATCACAACGGGCCCTTCTCTCTGGAATCACAGTGGAGATTCAAACTCTCAGCCCTTGACAGTCCAATCCACTAAGCAACAACACTGCCATTGTGCAGCTAGCCTTCTTACCTACTTACCATCTAAAACTAGACATAGAAGGAAGTGTGAGTATTATGTATACTTTTAATTTTATAGTGAATCCATTCATTTTAAACTTTTGTTTTTGATTCTATGTATCTGTACAGAAAATTTGCATACACACAAGGGACAGGATCTGTACAACTGGAATCCTACTGAGCTTCTGCTGAGCTGAAAGGCCTGACAATGTAATAATACAGGATCTCACCATTTGTCACTGCACAAGTTGAAGGCAGGTTTTCATGGTGGAGATAATCATGTGAACAAAGGAAACAGCTATATTAGTAGCATAGTGATTAAAAGCATAAATTGACCATTGTCTCGTTGTATCCTTATTGTTTATGACAATACTAGTAGCAGAGGATGAGGGCAATGACAGTGGTGTCAGGCAGTTTTATTGGCCTTAAGCTGCAGACCATGCGGAAAAAGATACCACTCTATTTGTGTGATGGTAGCATGTCCGTTTGCTTTATTTCACCTACAGCAGGTAGCATATTGTTGATACTATGATACATCCTAAACAATTACAGTAGTTAGTGAAAAATTGCTGAACCAGTGCAGATTGCAGCGACCTTGGAAATATACATTTTGGAGTACAGCTCCCAGTGCCTGGGGGATTCTGGCAGTTGTAGTTCAAAAAATCTTTCAAAGCTCTGGGTCTGGTGTGGGGACACAGGAAGACACACATTTTACTCTCAATGTGACCAGAAGCCATATTTTTTTTCCTTATTTTTCATTTTCACCAATATATTAGGTGGAATTTTAGAAAGTCTTACCTATTAAGGAAAGCCCCTACAGTCACAATTAATCGGGAAGTACATTCCAAAGCAAGAGCCTGAAAGGAGGAGAACAGTATAAAATTAATCTCATCAGGTCTGTGGTGTTGTGTTCATGGGGAGGGAGGGAGAAAGAAAAGGAAAAGGAAAAGAAAGCAAGCAAGCATTTACAGCTAATGCTATTTCTTTCTTTCTGGAAGAAAGTCATAATGCATACACTAGCAGCTGTAATGGTAACATTCAAATGATAGCAACATCTGCCACAAGGGGGAAATATTGCACCATGTAATCCTCAGTCTAAAATTATTCTAGACACCAGATAGCTGGAAAGAGAAACTGTTCTGAAAATAAAACATAGATAGTAAAACGCTTCCTATTTTGGTTTGCTGACCCCAGATTGAGCCTTCTTGTGATGTTTTTGCTCATTGTTTATGACAATATTGGAACAGAGGATGATTTTGTTGAATTGAATAGCAATACGTATTCAGGACTACATAGGCTGACATTTCCTGATTTTCAGTAAAAAGAAATGCAAGAGGGGTAGTATTAATAGCTGTGATGGAAACACAGTTTTTGTACCAGTATTTACCTTATTGAACAGGTAGCTGTTTTCACTCAATATCTAAAAGCGACATTTGGCTTTAATTGGTACCAATTATTCTATCGTAATATCTGTTCAACTACACTATTTTAAGACTGGATCCAAAGACATCACAGAGGATCAGCTTTGCCCCATTTACATGGCTCCAAAAAACACACATACATGTTTCATTGCAAGCAGGCAAGATGTGGAAAATTTACTTTTCAAAAGAGCTCTGAGAATGTGTGCCTGGTTGGGGATTGTGGGAGTTGTAGTCCCAAGTGTAACTTTTCAAGCTCTGCATGTGGGACAACCTAACACAAACACATTTTATGAACCAGAATGTGACCACAGGTCTATCTTTTTCTTTCTACGTCTAGTGTTTATCTCCCTTTCGCAAGTTATTTACCTTTCTTTTACGATGGTGAGCATGCTGGATGTGTCTTTGGGACGCATCCAAAATCTCTGTAGTCCAAAATCTCTGGAGGGCACCAGACCAGGAAAGTCTGTCCTTTGGAAGAGGTGCAAGTCATGGATATCACCTGGAATTTTCAGTAAATTAACTAGCTGATAATGTGCCTGGCTGTCTCTCTCTTAAATATAGACCAGCTGTGGCTCCCTCTGCAAGATACTTACTCAGCTGCAGCATATGGTCTTGACATTATAGCACCACAGGTACCTATCTTTTTTACTTCTATGTTTAGGCCAACATTGCAATACCCCACCCACCTACATCTCTGTGTTGTAACTTATTGTGCTTAAGGATAAGTGCAAGTAAAAGCCCACATTTGTAGTGATGCCAGTGGCAGCTTCCCTCCTGTGTTTAATAGTAGCATCCAGGAAGAAGGGCAGTCATTGGAACAGTTCTATGAATGGGAAATTTGGAGTTAAAAACAGAACTTGAGATAGTTACTCCTTGGAAGCAATTGCATATGCTAGCTGCAGTGTTCTAGGAGTTGTGATCCAAGAGTACTAACTTTCCCCAGCTCATAAAGAAACCTTCCATGTACTACAATCCCAATAAAAATTGAATACAGGATACCTCCCAAGATCTGTGTGCCTTTAACAAACACAACTGCAAGTGACTCATGTTACTATGGCATTGTGTTCAGTCCTAAGAATTGTATGTCATACAGTTTGAGAACACTGAAAAGACAGCAGTTAAAGGCAAGAATGCGGCTGGATATGAAATGTTGTAACAGGGACTGTGTCTGCTCAGGGTTCCTTCCTGTCAGCCACACCCTTTCCCAGGATACTTAGTTCTCACCCCACTCCCCTTCATACACATCCCCTAGAGTTCGTCCCCTAAGAGACAATTTCTAGACAAATGCAGGTTAATTGAACTGATGCCTAAATTCTAATGGGAATGGGGGAAGCTGAGCAATTTTGTGAAGTAGACAATAATAACGTGCCAAAGAAATAACTGTAAGTGAACAGGTTGTACAAGGGAAAATATGGAAGTTGAGTGATTTTCCCTAAACAGTAGATCTTTAAGTGAGATCCACTGGCTCCTAATTCTTATGACAGCCATCCAAAAATATATGTGGAAAGTTTACAAAAGGGAGGAGAAAATTACGGTCAGACATAGCATCGTGCCAAGGTAATATAAAGAGGAGGAAGGGGACTAACTGCTCATCAATTGCATAACCACTTTAAACCACATACTATTCATTATGACAGCTGTAAGTGCATGTTTACACACAGATATGTTCAGCTGAGGGACAAGCACTTTGTGGAAATAATAAGCTGATACGGTAGAAGGCAAAAGACCCTTTTTGCTGGGTGGGAAGAGAACACTAAAATAAGGCAGAAATTTGATATTGCTGTTAACATCTCAAACCATCTTCCAAAGTATATCTTGATTTATAGTAATTTTTGTTAGTCTTATTGATTCTTTCTGGGTTTAGTTTCCTTGTCCCAGCCCTCAACTCAGTGCTAGGCTACCAATAAACACATAGCAGTCATGACAGGCATTATTTTTTCCTGTTCCCATGCAAAACTGTTCTTCCCTGTTCACTAATACTGTAGATAACATTTAGAACCATTTCTAAGTACTGTAATCACATATTATCTGTAGCATTCATGCTTCATACATTCGCATCAAAATCCGCGGTTTGTTAATGGCAAGATACTTGTCAATATGCTAGGCTTTACAACTGGATAGAAATTGCCAATTTAAAGAAATAATATTTAAAATTTATAGAGTGGCAAACAACCCATTCATTGAAAATTAAGGTTAAATTAACAGCCAGCATCTATCTCTGGGTAGTAACTGCCCATTTTTGCCAGCTGCAGTATACTGGTGATGTATGGAATACCAAAGTAATAAATCTAGTATATGCCTTTGTGTGACACCCATAAATGGGCGGAATAAATCGCAATCAGCAATCTGCACATCAAGTATGAAGAAGCTAAGTGATGTGCTAAATTATGAAGCTTATGCTTTAATGGTTTTTATTGCTGTTTTGTTGTGCTCCTGTTTATTACAGTTAAGTATTTTGGACAGTGAAGCATTGGAGAGCAGTCAATGAAGCCAACCAGGTTAATGGGGGATCTGACACCTTCCAAATATACTAATGAATTATTAAGAAACCATGACCACTTGAGTTAATCTCTGTCTTTCCTAGTCACTAGTTGCCCTTCTTTTCTTCTTGACTTCATATGGAAAAACCTTTGGCTGAAATTCTGTTGTGAAATTATACAAACAATGTAACTTTGGGAAGCAAAGTGGCAAAAAAGAGAAGAAATCATCATAAACATCTGTTGCATACTGGGTCACACAACTTGACATGTCTACAGAGGCTTCTTAACTTACGACATTTTACTTCCCGAAGTTACATGATTTATGTAACTGTGCAGCAGGGTTTCAGCCTCTGCCTCTTAGTAGCTTTGGCACTGGTCTTCTTGGGCAAAATATGACTAAATCTGACTTCTCTGGTCATTCTGCCAGGAGATACTTTTTTCCCCTTCATTGGGTCCCTATTATGAATCCTATTGTTCTCCAAGTATTCTTCTCAAAAAGTTTTGCTTTATATATTACATATATAATATATAATTATATATATTATCTGTTATATCCTAATTTGGGTAGGTGGGGCAGACATTGGATATTCTCCAAAGATTCTAAGTGTATTCAGCCTAGAGCTTGAAAAAGATTTTTTTTAAAAAAAGGATTTAACTTCAAGACTCTTCCCAGCCAGCCTGGGCTCTTCTGGGGTCTGATTAAGCCTGAATACAATTACCAGAAACCATGAGAAAGTAAGACTTGTGGTAGTCATCACAGGATGCTTGAAGGTATGTTCAAAATTTGGCAAAGTTACTCTTCTAAGATTTGGTTCAGCAGAACAAAGATATGGACGTAGAGTGGAGAAAGGAGCCAGCACTCGGCTAAAGAATTATAGCAGAAAAATAGGAAAGAAAGGCAAGGAAGAAAGGCAGATCAGAGAACAGAAGAAAGGGATTTCTGCTCTCAGAATTCCTAAACAGTGTGTGTGTGTGTGTGTGTGTGTGTGTGTGTGTGTGTGTGTGTGTGTGTGTGTGTGTGTGTGTGTGTGTGTGTGTGTGTGTGTGTGTGTGTGTGTGTGTGTGTGTGTGTGTGTGTGTGTGTGTGTGTGAGAGAGAGAGAGAGAGAGAGAAAGAGAGAAATCAAGATTTAATATAAAAAGTCCTTTGTGAGAGTATCTCTGGTTCATTTTTGTTTTGTTTCCTTTGAAGTGCTAGTTTAGTGCTAACAAAGTTTCCTTACCCTCAGTGCAACATGAAACACCCCTTGCACACATCTGTTGCATGACTTTGAAAAGAGTGGCATTATTGATTCTGTCCCTGTTCTTTTCTTCTGAGACAAGTCCTGTATCACCTGGATGGTGGGAAACATATCAATAATTTCAGTGACCAATCAGGTATAATTCAGAGAGACAATGCCCCACCAGACAGAGGCAAGAAAGTATCCTGGCTAGTGACTGTTAATGAAATGGCAGTTTGCCCTTTCCCTGACGTACTAAAATGACACTTTAAAGACTAACACATGTATTATCGCATGTGGTATCATGAACAATAGACTACTTCATCTTCTGCATGAAGTGTTATGCAGCATATTGAGAGAGAGAATCTATATAGATCTATATCTATATCTGAGTCTATGTGCAACAGTAGTTGAAGTGGGAAGAGCAGTCCCGCCAACCTCGTGCATGGTATTGAGCCTCCTGTTTGTTGGCATTTAAGGTATTGGAGGCAGTGGTAGAGGACTATCAACTTCTGGATTTAATCCTTTGAAACTCAAAATGATGTTCTGAGTACACTTCTCAGAGCCTCACTTCTTTGTAAGGAAATAAGAAAGTTTGCATTTATCAGAAAAATACTCGTGGGACAGGAAAGGTGATAGGCATCCTAGTTCTAGCTAAGTTGGAGATATCAGGAGCCAGCCATGGCTACCCTTTTTATCTCTAGAGAACAAAGACAAAATGTCTCCTCCTTGGAGGTGTGAGGAGAAAGGAAGTGATATCAGTAATCACAGGAAAAGCAATCCAATGTCAAGTGAAGGTCAATACAGCAGAGCATGTAAAGAACTTCAGGAAACTTGCACAGGTCTTCTCTCTAATCTCCGCCAATGAAAAGCATGCTTCTTCTTAAATGTAAGCTATGTTGCACGCAGTTCCTACCAACATAACGTGCCACTGGTCTCTGTCAGTTTTGCTGCAACAGATTACTCCTTTCAAACCCTGACTTGCTAGTTTTCTCTAGGTAGGGATTTCTTTTTTTCTTTTTCTAAAGAAAAGCATTCCGTTATATTTGATTTCAGCTTGAGCATTTAGGGCAAATGTACAGTGTTATATTCATGAGCTTTCATCAAAAATATTACTCTTTGAACGACAGTACAAGAATTTATTTTTTGGAATAACCCCATGCTAGCTGAGTGATTCTGGGAAATAGCATCTAAAAGGTATCATTTTCAAGTTCTGGCTTTCATAAGCTACAAACCTTTACACTTGCGATATGATTTAATTTCATGGGGTATACTGTAGTTTTCAAACTGTTCTTATTAAGCTGTGAGTATCAGGGATGGGAACTCAAGTTGAGCGACTTGCTGTCAAGTCGGACTTACGTCACATTAGTGACTTGACTCAGACTTGACTCTTTTTTTGTTTTAATGACTCAGACTTGACTCAGGACTTGGAACCCACCTATCACTTCCCTTTTTCCTGGGGGGGGGGGACTTGTTTTCAATGGGAGCTCAGACTTGGGGCTTGGGGCTCAGGATTTGGTATCAAAGACTCAGACTCGGGACTCAGACCCAAAGACTATACTCATCCCTGGTGAGTATAGATTATACAGCAAGGATTTTTTAAAAAAATCTTGAACATGTGAATTATGAACAGACTAATCCAGCTCATGTTGTAGCATTTGCTTTGAGTTCTACGCCATGATCTTTGACAGTTACAGAGACTAGTGACATAATCTTGCAGGTTGATGCGTATTTGTTTTACTCCCAAGTTGTCCATCCCAGTGTATTCTCTCTTGTCTTCCCTTCAGAAATGAATGTCACTGACTGTACTTGGATCAAGCAGCTGGAAGAATGCGTAGGAAGGAGTGAAGCACATTGTAACATAGGTCACTTAGAACAGAGCCATCTAAAATAACTGGATGCTCTGGAGCTTTCTTCCATATCCTCTTTCATTCCACCCACATAAAACAGGTGGCTGACATCTCTTCTCCTGTATGTAGCAGAAACATTTGGATGAGTTTTGAAACACTCATAGGAATTTTCAGCATAATTTCTTTCCGTGCCATTCTCTCTTGGGCCCATCTCTCAAGAAAATCCATCTGTGTCCTTCAAGAATGTTGCTTCCCATGCTGTACTCAAGCACACAAGAGGTCCAGTCTTGCAGACAAGATTAGAACGGCCACAGATTGAAGTGTATGAGTGCATGCAGATGATCTGGTAATAATACTTGAAAATCCTCATGGAAATTTGGAGGAACTATTGAGAATAATAGACGATTATGGACAAGTGGCAGGCCTTAAAATAAATTATCAAAAAAAGTATGACTAAAAACATAAAGAAAGAAGATGTGGAAAAATTGGTGATGGAAACCAATTTTGAAGTAGTACAGAAAATCAAATCCCTAGGAGTTACCATCACAAAAAAACCAAGCAACTTAATGAAAGAGAATTATCTGAGAATACAGAAGGAAATCCGGAAAGATTTGGAAGAATGGAGTAAGTTGCAATTATCTTTGATGGGTCACCTTTTTTGAAGATGGGGACTAGGATAGAGGTGAGCCAGTCTTCCGGAATAGACCCATGTTCGTCAATTAGAGTAAACAGATTTGCCAGGGGGTCAGCCCACCATTGGGCGTTGTTAATTAAGAGGTCATTGGAGATTCCATCAGGGCCGGGAGACTTTCCGTGTTTCAGGGAATGAATGAGCTTTAGGATCTCGTCACTAGAGACCGGGGGCCAGAGGGGGAGCTCAGAAGGAATATTCTTTAGGCTCGGGGCTGGATCCTGGGAGGAAAACATTTTCGAGTAGTAAGTTGACCAGTCAGAGGGGGAGATCAGCAGGGAGCTTTTATAGGGGTCTTCCGTGATGGAGTGTGCTATCAGTGACCAGAAAAGTTTACTGTTCTTTGTAGTAATGGCCTCTAAGAGCTGACTCCATTTCCGCAAAGCGAAATTGTGCTTCTTAATGTCGGTAAGTCTGCGCCATATAATTCTCATTCTACCCTAAATGGCCTTGATCTCTGGGGAATTGTTGGCTTGAGATAGAGAAAATAGGTGGTGAATAAAGCGTTTAGTGGCCCAACATTCGGCATCGAACCAGGTGTGATATACGACTTTATTTTTTGATTTAGCTACAGAGCCAAGTAATTCTGCCAGGGAGTGGGTAATCTTCTGGTAGGATGAAGCAGCTAGAGGTGGTGATGTGGTAGACCGAATTGTATTTCTTAAGAGAATCATGTCAGGGCTGAGAGACCATTGGACAAAAGCAGAACTAATCTTAGGGGACCATTTGGGCCAAAGCTTGGGGTGATGGGACTGGCTGTTGTTGAGTTCCTGGGGGGAGGAGATCGAAATTTTAATTGATAGTGGGAAGTGGTCACTGTCAATGCGGGCGCCAATGGAGAAGTTGCTGCAGCTGGTCAATAGTTCAGGTGAAACCAAAATGTAGTCCAACACACTGGCACCAAGGGGGGAGAGGAAGGTAAAATTATCAGCGTGGGGATACTCGGGGGAGCCATTAATGATGTGAAGATTGTAAGTAGAGCAAAGGTTTGCTAAGTGGCGGGCATTCTCATTAAAGGAACTGTCTTTGGATCTTCTATCCAAGCGGAGCCAGGCTGGGGACATTTCGTCGAGTTCCCATTTAAGGAATTTGGCCAGTTCGTTATTATTAAGGCCTAATCTTGAGTTAAGGTCTCCGGCTATTACTATATAGGTTGATGGATAGGAGAGCGACACAGAGTCTAACAGCGACGTCAGTTCCTTCCAACTGATTGAAGCTGCCGGTTCTCTAGGGGGGATGTAAACATTAACCAAGAGAATGGGTAGTTCGCCACCTAGAAGGATAAAGGGTTGGATGTAACAAGATTCAAAAGTAAAGGGAGTAACAGAAAAACGTGGGGAGGGTTGGATAAAACAGCAGAGGCCAGCACAGTGACGGCCCATTTTGTGAGATTTGAAAGCTGGCACATAATAAGAGTTTAAACCGGGGATGTGAGGCCCTCTCGGTGTCCAGGTTTCTTGTAGACAGATGATGTCAAATTGTGTCAAAAAGTTGATGAAGTCTGGGTCCGATGACTTATTGCCCCAGCCGGCGATGTTCCATGACAAAATTTTCACCTTGGACGTGGAGATCGGAACAGGAGTGGGGGCTGATAGTCATTCAGGATGGTTGATTGGATCCAAACTCTCTGTGGTGTCTTGAAAGACACAACCGTTTGAAGGCCTGGATTGAACTGGAGGCTCTGGTTCCGAATAAATGTTAGAAAGAGTATTTAAACCAACCTGATTACCAGTGCCAGAGATTGTTCTGTTGGGTGGGGGAGGTAAAGAGGAGTTTTGTTTGGGAGCAGTGTAATCATAGATCAGCGGGGGGACAGACTGAGCCTGGGCATCTACAAGGGTGAATGTTCCCCCCCCCCCGTGGATCTTTGTTTATGATGCAGGTAGGAGAGAGTGCCAGAGGGGGGACCGTAGCTGCTGTTGAGTGCGGGTGTTTCATAGGCGTCAGCTTCACAGGGTACTGGGGTCCAGGGGTGGAAGGGTCTTTGTCCTGTATCTCCGGTCCATCACAGACTGGGCCTTTCTTTTCTGCGGCGACAGAGGGAGAAGTTGGACGAGGAGATGGTATGTCCCTGCTGTTCGCCTCTACCTTGTCAGATAGACTGGTGGTTTGACAAAAATGAGTAGTTTGTCTAGTAAGAAATGGTTGATGAGAAGGGGTTGATCTTAAATAATGTACGGAGGTGAATTTAGTATCACGACGTTCAATGGTCGACTGCCGTCTATCGGACGAATCTGATAGATGTGAAGAGGTATTGACTCCATCTTTCTTAGGCTTCATCCTAAAATGCAGGTGTCCACTCACCTGCTTAAAGACTCTCTGGGCCCCAATATCGTAAGCGAGCAGTTTGTTTTTCTTTCTTAAGATTCTGCTACTCAGGTCCTGAGTTTTCGTTGTAAGAAAGAGCCGTTTGTACCCTTTGGCTGTTGGCAGGTAGTAGAAGCACTCTAGATCCAGTACCTCTGTATTATAGTCCAAAAGTAGGGATAGCGATTTAGCAATTCTGAGTTTGTTAGACCATTGTCGAGCATCACTGGCTGGGAACGTCAAGAGCACATCTCTGGGGGACCAGATCAACTGAATTTTTTTGTTGTTAGCTTTGTTGTCATCCTCCTTCGGGGCAGCTGTCAATTTAACGTTAGAAGGTACAGAGAGGCCCGCAAGAGTGGTTTGGTTACATAAATTGGCAGTCGGGAGTGTGCTCTTCAATAGATCGCCACCGGAGGGACATGTTCTCTGACTTCCGGCCTTTTCCTCCCTGTATGTTTGAATTGAGGCAATTTGTTTTTCAATTAAACATAGTCTTTCCAATAATACCAAAAAGGCGCGGGCTGCAATCAAGCAAGAGTCGCCAATCTTTTGCTCCAGAGACTGGGGAATTTCCGCGGAGGGGCTTAGCGGCAATGATGGAGTATCCGACGCTGCCAGATATTCACGCAAAAAAGATACAAAATGGTCGCTCCGCCCGCTCTTCGCGTTTGGAGATTGGCCAGAACTCTTCTCCTCAGAGACCGGAGAGTTATTTGGGGACATGTCTTTAACAACCGGTGAGCCCGTTAAATCTTGCAGGGGATTGGTTATTTCCTGGTGAGATGAGGGGCTCAACAACATTGGAGCATGGGCAGGTGAGGGCAGATTATGAGACGACTGCAGAAATGAGTCGAAGCATGATTGCACGACCGGCTCCTGTTGCTGTTTTTTGGACCTTTTAATTGCTTTCCCTTTTTTTTGGTCTTTAGAGGAGCTAGGCCTCTTCCTCTTAGCTCTCAGAATCGAAGGCATATTGTTAACGGAAGGTAGTAAAATAATAAAATAAGGAGGAGTAGTAGGCGACAAAAGATAAAGATAAAGAATAGCAGGACTTACTGCCGGAACGCCAACTTGCCTTCATTCATCTGAGATCCAGAGAGGTAGCTCTTTTCCTGCTTCCACTGTAGCTTAGAAAAAAAACCAGTGGTCCGGTAAACAGGCTCCTTTCTTTACAAGGCCAGAGATGTATGTTTTGTTATAGTACTCCTGATAGTATTGCTTCTTTATCTTCAGAGACATAACAAAGTTAATGAGGCTGCTGATAAAGGCCGGGTTTGTAACCGCAAAGTAGAGTCGCCAGCTGCTCCCTCTTGCTCTTCAGTCAAACGGCAGTGTTTGTATTCATGTATAAAAGGATTAAAAAAGGATTAAAAAGTTTAAAAGTTTAAGAAATTTAAAAAACTAGATAAAACGAAATAGGGAGGCATTTAACCCAGGTAACTATAGGCCGATTAGCTTACTTTCCACAATTGGAAAGCTATACAGTAAACACCTTCTGGTCCATCTTAACACCTGGTCCTCTTCTGCAAATCTTCCAGGTCATGAGCAAATTGGTTTCCGCCCGGGTTGCTCAACACTAGACCACGCATTAATCCTCTCGTATCTAGCAGAGAAGTACACATACCAATTTAAAGGGAAACTATTTGTGGCCTTCGTTGATCTGAAAGCGGCCTTTGACTCAGTCAACAGATCCATCCTGTGGGGAAAATTAGCTACGTGGGGAATTCCTCCCCGTCTCCTTTTTCTAATACGCAAATTACACCACGCTAACTCCTGTCAGGTTCGTTATAATCATAGTGGTTCCGTCTCTGAGAAGATCCCAATCAACAGAGGAGTGAGACAGGGATGCATCTTAGCTCCATCTCTATTTAATCTCTTTCTAGCCGATCTCCGTTCCCAGCTGGCATCTGCCGAAAAGTCTGCCCCGTTCCTAAATAAGATACCTGTACCCCTTCTGTTATACGCGGATGATGCTGCTTTCCTCTCTATATCTAGTCTTGGTCTAAGAAAACTTCTCTCCTTGTTTCAATCTTACTGCTCATGTAATGATCTTGTAATTAACGCTGAGAAAACCAAGATTATGGTCTTCTCAAAATCCTGGAAGCTCTTTCACTGGAAAATTAATAGCCAACCGATTGAACAGGTGAGATCTTTTAGTACTTAGGCTTACTTTTCCACTTTCAACTCGTGGACAGTACATAGAGACTCTGCAACTGCATCCGCTTCACATTTTCTAGGAGCTATAACCAAATTTCATTATAAAGCTGGGAACCAGTTCATCCCAGCTGCCATCCAAATTTTCCAGGCAAAACTGATCAATCGCCTACTATATGGAGCCCCAATATGGATTAATGCGATGGATAACAAAGTTGACCTATTGGCTGCCTCTTTTTACCGCCGGATTCTAGGGATTCCAAACTCAATTAAACTATCGACCATAGCCCTAGAGCTAGGCACGCATTTACCCTCAACGTTAGCGTGGGCACTTACCTTCAAATTCTGGCTCCGTCTTTTCTTTAAATCAAACCCAGACTCTCTCCTTGTGCACCTACTTAAAGATCATTACCAATCTAAGTGGTTTTCACTTTGTGAAACCAAACTTCAATCGATTGGTATATCTCTAAGCTCCATCTCTAACAGCAACTTTGAACAGGCGCTTTCTATTATTAAGAAGAAACTATGGGAGTCTGAATATATTTATCTAGTTTCCAGTATCAACCAAACATGCTCCCCAATTTACTTCGGTATCTTCCCCACCTTTGGCTCCGGACATCTTTATATACAGTCCCTGCTGAACCCTCTAACCAGGAGGGCTTTTATGTTAGCGCGGATGAATATCTTCCCTTCCGAAGTTCTCAAGGGTCGATATGCCAGAATACCCTTTGAAGAAAGAACTTGTAACCGCTGTGGATTAGAACCTGATTCAGTTACGCATATTCTATGTCATTGTCCAGAGCTAAGAGATCTCCGAGACCGTACTCTAGGGCCAATCATTTCAGGCTTTCCGGGTCCCCCCCAGTTTCTGACAGGTTTTCTTCTTCATGACTTCTCTCAAGAAACAACGACTTTAGTAGCTGAGTTCCTTGCACAGGTTCTCACTTCCCAGTCTTCAAAAAATTAACTTGACTCCTCTAAGCACCTCTGCGGGCTTATTCCCCCCCCCCTTACTATTTCAATTATTCACTCAATGGTATGTTTTAACTGTTTTTGTCTTTATGCCAATAAAGGTTGTTGTTGTTGTTGTTGTTGTTGTTGTTGTTGTTGTTATCTTTGATGGGAAGAATTTCAACGATAAAAAATGATGATATTACCAAAACTTTTGTTTCTTTTTCAAAATCTGCCAAAATTATGAAAATTTAAATATTTTAAGTATTTGGATTGTCTGACAGCAAATTTTGTTTGGAAGACCAAGAATAAAACTCAGGCTATTACAGGACTTGAAAGAAAGGAGGGAAGGTTCAGGTCTATCGAACTGCCTATTATACTATAAGGCTTGTGCTATGACGTGGATAAAAGAATGGATAATTCTTGTAAATCAAAGATTATTGAAATTGGAGGGACATGATTTAATAATGGGTTGGCATGCATATGTGTGGTATGGGAAATACAAGGAGCAATCACATTTTATGGAACACATTGTGAGAAAGGCACTATGCCTAGTGTGGCAAAAATTTCAAGCACAAACTTATAAGAAAATCCTGACATAGGTAGCACCTATAGAAGCATTTACTTTGAAAGTGCTAAATCAAAAAGGGACACTACTAACATATAAAGGATTACTTAATAAAGAACAAAACATAAAAAATAAGCAAGAGCTAGAGGAACTAGGGGTGGCAACAGATTGGTGGTAAATGAACAAATTAGAATCAAGATACAAAAAAGATAAAATTGTGGGCTTCTTTGAGGGTGAAGTCCAGGTGGATAAACTGTGGATCTATACTGATGAGAAAACAATTTTTAAAAATGTATATATACCTATTGGAATATGATATGGAGGATGAGAGGGTAAAGGAGATGGTGACAAAATGGGCAAGTAACTTTGGTTACAATATTGATATTAATGATTGGACAATGATGTGGAAAGAGTGTCATAAAATGATTAAGCTGGTAAATTTAAGAGAAAATATCCTCAAAATGTTCTATAGATGGCACTATACAGTGGTCCCTCTACTTACAGAATTAATCCGTATTGGAACAGCGGTGGCAGGACGAAAGTCTGTAGGTCGAGTCTCCATTGACCTAGAATGCATTGAAAATCGATTAATCCCATAACCGGCCGTTTTTGTTCTATTTTTGGTTTTTTTCTGGTCTGTAGGTCAATTCTCCGGCTGCATGTCGAATCTAAATTTTGTGGCCAGAAAAGTCTGTAACTCAAAAAGTCTGTAAGTTGGGCTGTCTGTAAGTCGAGGGTCCACTGTACCTCTGTAAGGTTGGCAAAAATGTCAGAGGGTAATAGCATTGTTTGTTGGAAGTATAAAAAAAAGCAGGAACTTATTATCATATGTGGTGGACATGTGAAAAAGTCTATAGATATTGAACACAGGTGTGGGAAATAAAAGAAATCATTCAACAGAAATTAAATTTTAAACCTGAAATAGCACTATTAAATATTATGTCAGAAATTACTGATAAGAAAATCAAATATTGTCTAATCGCACTGGTTCTTAACCTTTGTTACTCAGATGTTTTTGGACTGCAACTCCCAGAAGCCTTCACCATCAGCTCTGCTGGCTGGGGTTTCTGGGAGTTGCAGTTCAAAAACACCTGTGTAACAAAGGTTAAGAACCACTGGTCTAATGTATATACTCATAGCTGCTAGGTTACTCTGGGCTCAAAAATGGAAAAGTGAAGAAATACCTACGATGGAGAAGTTCCTAAAGAAACTGTTGGATATCGCAGAATTAGATGCATTTTCAGAAGCACTACAAGAACAACCAAGAGACTATGTAAAACAAAGTTGGAACTTAATATATGTTTGGGCTCAGGAAAAGACAAAAGTTTAGGGCAAAATGTTTTATGACTATTACTTTTTTCAAGGCTCACCGGAAAAATGGGGAATCTGGGATCCAAAGGAGGTTGGAATCTTTGTCCTCTGAAGGGGGGAGGGGTGGGATTATTTGGGATTTTTTCTTCTTCTTTTCTTCTTTTGTATTTGTTGTAGTTTGTTTGAATGATAGATGTTTTGTATGCATAGGTTTAAATAAAAAATAAAAATAATAAAAAAAGATTTTCCCCTTTTCTTTGAAGGGAGGATGGCATCCCCTCCCCCAGACCCCACTGTACTAAACCAGACTGAGGGCCTCCAGGCATCTATAGAAAGAGTAAGAGAAAGAATTAGATTTGCAGCATCAGATTTCCTGAAATTCAAAATGCCACTGAAGGGGACAGCAGTTATGTGAATAGGACTTACAGAAGGATAAATTAAGTTCTTGACATATTTCCAGAGCACAGAAACTAGCTTTTAAAAAAGAATTAATTACAGTTATAGTTCCAAACCCCTTGCATTGTAGTTAGTTGTTATTTCAGTTTCATATATATGGAAGAAAACACAACTACAACTACAGTGCATTCTTTAGGCATTTAAATACTTATTTTAGGCACATTTTAGAAACAGGCTAGGGTTTATAGTTTAGTATATATATATGAGCCAGAACCCTGGCCTCTCAGCATATCCATCCCCAAAATTATTTTTAAAAGATAGCAAAGAAGTTCTCCTTCCACCCTTGAGAGGTAATTTTGCCATATTTGGGGGTTCCTGGGTCCCCTCCTCAACAACATATCCCAAATTTGTAATTTTTAATAAAAATCCCTTCAGCTATTAAAGGTTATGGGGGGTTTCAGGGTTTGTTTTTTTAAAGTCTTTCTAAAAGAAAAAAAATAGTTTGGAGGGGCTGACCTATAGGGCTGAGTATAGCCTTTCAAGGTCCAGGAATGGCTATGGTGCAGCCCTTAGACCTCTGGAGGTCACCCACCCCTATAGTACATGGATATGTGGCATTTCTCTTCCATAAGTGAAGCCACACACCTGTTCCTTAAAAAAGCAATTTTGAAAGTTTATAGTTGCATCACAAAAGGATTTTTCCCTTTTTAAGTCACAGTCATAATTTAATGTCAGTTATTAAAAGAAGAGTGGGACATGGTGGCGCTGTGGGCTAAACCGCAGAAGCCTGTGCTGCAGGGTCAGAAGACCAAGCAGTCGTAAGAGCGAATCACTTGACGGAGTGAGCTCCCGTCACTTGTCCCAGCTCCTGCCAACCTAGCGGTTTGAAAGCATGTAAATGTGAGTAGATTAATAGGGACCACCTTGGTGGGAAGGTAACAGCGTTCTGTGTCTAAGTCGCACTGGCCATGTGACCACGGAAGATTGTCTTCAGACAAAAACGCTGGCTCTATGGCTTGGAAACAGGGATGAGCACTGCTCCCTAGAGTCGAACACGACTGGACAAAAATTGTCAAGGAGAACCTTTACCTTTACCTTTATTAAAAGAAGATGGACTAATTACAAATAAGTGGTTATTTGTAACTGACTGCTTCCAAACTCTGAGTTTCCTTACAGCAGACCTGGGCAAAGTGTGGCCCGAGGGCCACATATGGCCCGCGAGCCGCTCCTGTCCGGCCCGCCGGTTGTTGCTCCAGTCCAGTGTTCAAGCACTTGTTCAAGCCCAAGACGGACTGGATTTCTCTCACTGAACAAGTTGAACATCAAAACCTTTATAGCTTTTTGTCTAAAGTTGATCAGTTGCTTATCTTTAACATACTGCAGAAAACCTCTTTAGTATTTGTGAAAATTAAAAAGTTTAAAATAAAAACAATGATAACATCACTCTTTCATTTTATTTTTAAGTAAAGTTGGTTCTGCCCCTGAACACAGTTCAGATTTTTCATGTGCCCCACCATAGAAATTAATTGCTCACCCCTGCCTTACAGCATTTGAAGGTTATTCAACATGTCTTTGAGTGACAAGAGAAAAAGAAGCTGATTGAATTAACTCTCAGTATGCAATACTATATCCTTCAGTATTTCTCAGATGAAACAGAGCATTTATTTTTATTTATTCATACAGACATATACAGTATGATTTCAGAAGATCCTGTTTGATACCCCATATGTGAACGATGGAAACAAGTTACGTCTATAGATTTTTGGAGACTAAAGAAACAAAGCACAGCTCAGCTCACTTCTAAACAGGTCTACTTTGGAGCAAGTTCAGTTGCACCAGGTTTTTAAGCTTAGCATCGGATGTTTAATCAGGTCTTTGAAAGGATACTAAAAGCTTGAATGCTTCTAAATGGTCTCTTAACTCCTAACACCTAGAAAAAACGTAATTGTATATTCCAGTCCTACAAATCAATGGCCAGAATCCTATCGGTGTTAGAGTAAAGCAGGTATAACTTGCTGCAATTAATTGATCGAGTGCTAGGATGCTTTTCAGCTGTGCAATCAGGCACATGACAAAATGCATGACAGAGACATGCCCCAGCCACAATTAGCCATGGAAAGTTCCACAAATACCTTTTGGATTCTGGCCAATATTATATACTTTCTGGCAAACATACTGCATCCATATAGAGACCCTGAATGCTGCAAGTGCCAGAATCATAATATGATGTGTGATTAGATATGGTAAAAGAGAGGAGGGGGAAAAGAAACTCAGTAGTCTGTATCTATGTTACATTATGAGATAAATGTAAATAATTCAAATACTGTATAAGCAGTATATGGCTAAAATCCTGTTTCTTAGTGTAGTAAGTCACAATTAGAGTAGACCAACAGAACCAGTGGAATTTACAGAGCAGTTGACTAACCAAATCCTCAATGGGCCTATTTTAGTTGCAACATAGTGCACTAAGCAACAAGATTTCAGCACAGTATATTTTAATTTCTTATAGTAGTAGTATTCACCGAAGGCCAAAGGTTTACCTCCTTCAGTGACAGCAACTGTAGTTAACTTTAGCAGTGCAGGTGGTCCAGTTTTAGAATTCCTGTGGAGAAAGGAGATAGCCATTGTTCCGCCAATGACACAATTTCCTATTTTTTTTAGGCAATAATAGCTTGCTGGTCTAGTGCCATTCACCCTATCAAACAAGGTGGGGATGGTGGCATACATCTATGACCTACAGTTCCCCATATTTATTAAATGGCCCTGAACTATTTGCTTATATTTTCTTTTCTTTACAACACCATTGTAGAGGCTAAAAAACAGAAAAGGGGAGGGGAATCTCAGACAATAAAACATACTCCCCTTTTGGCATTCAACACGAAGACAATTGCTTCAAGGTGCCTTTATATATGGTCAAAGCCAGTCTTTATGTTTCCGAAGCAACAGGAAGTGAACCTTTGAACAATAACTAATCACCAGAGGTTTCATGCCTTCCAAACAGATGCTTATCTGCTTCTCCAGGCTACCAGCTGTGGTTTCCGGAATCAGTAGAACATTCAGATAACATTGGTTTGTATGCACACACACACACACAGAGAGAGAGAGAGAGAGAGAGAACTCATCATTTGAGGGCTTTTCAACAGGTGAATATTTTTAGAACTATTTATCTTAAATATTTAAGATCATTTTTAAGTGATAGCTACAGTCGTAAATTACCTTATTAGAGGGCAATTCTCACTGAACTTAATGAGACATACAACTGAGTGAACGGTTTTAGAGCCACAGCACTTGGGAACTTCTGATTAAGCAAAATATTTAGCACTAATTCCAAATACTTGCAATAGCACTTGGCAACAGGTCACGTGAAGTATGCAGTATGTATTTTCTGCCTCTAACTGTTTGGTAGTTCTCATAAACATGGTTTCAATTGGTTTGGTTTGTTTAGTATGCCACTAAAATTAATTTCCAGGTGTTTTTAATATGGGGATTACCATGATTCTTAATGTATCTACTCCCAGACAAAAGCTCAAGCCATATGCTTTGCTAAAAGGTGGTAGCCAACACTGAATGTTTGGCTGCCCTTTGTCCATAAATAATAATAATAACAGATTTAAGTCAACCCTTAGAAAACCCAATTGATTTTGCATTCTCTGAGGTGATACCTAATATCACACTGCAAGTTGATTCTTGTAGTCTTCACTTCAGTTCCTGTGACTTCAACAGCCATGATGATTTTTAGATTTTTCTTTCTCTCCTCAGGTACATTCTTAAGTGCTCAGGACTCAACATCTGAGCATCAAATTAATGAAACTGTACTGTGTCTATCTTTTCTTTTTGTTTTTTTCTGATGAGATTGTAACAGCTGATCGGCTCATCTGAGCAAGTAATCACCTTCCTAATTTCTCCATTCTGAAAATGCTGGCAAAATTGAAGGGAGAAAAAAGTGGGTGGGGAATGAAAGGCAACATACTGTGGCATTTTGAAGACTGACAAATGTATTTCATTGGTTGAAGTCCCATTGTGAAGCTTTGAATGCATAACAGTGATGCTGTCATCAGCAATGGCAAAATGCTGCTAATTAAAGGCTTCTTTTGGGGATTTAAGGGTCCACTTGTATGAGTCTCATCCTCCCCAAAGACACCTTTAGTAAATGGTGATTTGCTTTTAATCAGTTAGGATCTGATACTTTTGCTGATATCACATGCACTGTGCACAGAGGGTTATGCAATAGAATTTCAGCCAGTGTGAGCTTTCATGAATCAAAATCTATTTCTTCAGATACAACATTCTGAGAATGTTTCTGTAATCTATACTAACAACCCTAAAGCCAAATTCTCACTGTTAGTACACCTCTGATAAATAAATTCAGACTATAAACATCCAGTATAAAATCTTCCATCCCTTAAAGTCAGATTTTGAAAAGTTGCTATTTTTTTAAAAAAAATGTGTGCCTGCACCGTAACATCCTAGGAAACACCACAATTACTCCAGAGTCTTTCCACAGTGTGATACTCCCAGAAAAACATCAAGAATTCTCTGATGTGTTTGAGGGGAAAAGGATCAAAAGCCTTACTTGCTGTACCTTGCTATTGATTAATGGGTGCTTAAGCAGATAACATTTAAGAACTTGGATTCCTTTCTGCTTATTCCAGAATTCTTTGAATGCCTTCAGGAGACCCCCAGGACCACCCACTGAGGCACATCTTATACTCAGCATCTGTAGCTGGAAACTTATTGGATTGGCATGAGGTGCAGACAAGACTGATTCTAAAAGTACACTGCAAAGGAAATCTAGTAATATCAGGCAGATCAGAATTATTAGAAAGTGCCCTCCTTTGCTATTTGACAAAGCATTTCCAGTCCAACGATCACTCTGCCAAGTTACAATATCTAAGGATATAAAAAGTATCCATACTTTTTTCTTGTTTTCAAAAACAACAAAGGGTGTCTCAGCATAGCAAGATGCTCTGTCAAAAAAGTGGTCAACCACTGAGATTTTATTTTATTTTTTACTCCTGTAGAAGAAGAAGAAGAAGAAAAAGCTAATGGTTGTTCTTTATCTCAGAAGCATTAGAAAAGGAAAAAGCTTGGGGGGGACAATGTGTATTTTGCAATTATGCTTTATATTTTGTGCAAAATACAATATTTTCTGTGTAACACATCAGTTTTTGTGCAAAATGAATTTTTCATTAAAAAGTACCATAATGCAGAAAAGCTCCCCAAAAATTCACAATGGCCCAATAGGCAGGAAACTCTTTAAATTTTGCATTCTCAACCCAACCAAATGAAATAAGCAAAGATTTACATTCCTGATATAATCCTCACCTAAAGCCTTTTGCAAGCCTTTCACAGATAAATCTGGTAGCTTTCTCTGTATTCCAATTTGTGGCATCACTGATATGTATCCATTGCAAGTATGCAGCAATCTGAAAACAACCCCCTCTGAATTAGAAGTTCCATTCTAGCTGTTATGGAACAGAATCTCCATGATGATCTTAAAAAGCACAGGGCAGACATGTTGGTATAGGAGGTGGTGGTACTTTATATGTTTCAGCTCAGAGCCATTTAAAGGTTTAAAGCAGTTTTATCTTGCATTTAAGTAGGAAGTAGTGTTTGTTTGTTTGTTTTTCTGTCTGTCTATCTTAAATTAGGAAACAATGCGATGTGACTCCACCAAGAAGCAGAGGTTACAGTCCTGGTTTCCTCATTGCACATGAGCAGAACTATTGAGGATTAGAAATGGGCGGGAACCACCAGTTCAGCAGTTCATGCCCGTTTATTTTTTGTCCGAAGAGGTGTTTGGTGTGTCCCAACCTTGCCAAAGGGGGCAAAACTGGGAAACACCAAACACCTGTTTGGATGAAATTGGCAGTTCATGTCCATCTCTGTTTGAGATGTGTATATTTCTTGTTCATCTCTTATGCATATTCCAGAGACTAGTTATCTAATGTGTAGGTATGTAACTTAATTATGGATCCAGGCAGTAGAGGGTCATGTTTGTGCAGTGAACAGACTCCATTTCCCCCAAAGGTTTTAATGGATTGGCTTGCAGGGAATTCATTTTGAAATTCCTGTGCAATTTTCTTTGTTTCAGCAGGACTGGACAGAGGTCACTGTGAACACACTTCTACAACCCATTCTTTTTCCACACCAATGTGAGCATTTCAATGTGTCTGAAAGAGCAGGATTGCTTGTTGTTGTTTAGTCGTTAAGTCATGTCCAACTCTTCGTGGCCCCATGGACCAGAGCAAGCCAGGCCCTCCTGTCTTCCACTGCCTCCCGGAGTTGGGTCAAATTCATGTTGGTAGCTTTGATGGCACTGTCCAACCATTTCATCCTCTGTCATCTCCTTTTTTTTTCTTGCTTTCACTCTTTCCCAACATCAGGGTCTTTTCCAGGGAGTCTTCTCTTCTCATGAAGTGGCCAAAGTACTGGAGCCGCAGCTTCAGGATCTGTCTTTCCAGTGAACACTCAGTGTTCATTTCCTTCAGAATGGATAGGTTTGTTCTCCTTGCAGTCCAGGGGACTCTCAAGAGTCTCCTCCAGCACCACAGTTCAAAAGTGTCAATTCTTCAGTGGTCAGCCTTTTTTATGGTCCAGCTCTCACTTCCATACATCGCTACTGGAAAAACCATAGCTTTGATTATGCGGACATTTGTCAGCAAGGTGATGTCTCTGCTTTTTAAGATGCTATCTAGGTCTGTCATCACTTTCCTCCCAAGAAGCAAGTGTTTTTTAATTTCATGGCTGCCGTCACCATCTGCAGTGATCATGGAGCCCAAGAAAGTAAAATCTGTCACTGCCTCCATATCTTCCCCTTCTATTTCCCAGGAGGTGATGGGACCAGTGGCCATGATCTTAGGTTGTTGTTTTTTTGTTTTTTTTGATGTTGAGCTTCAGACCATTTTTTGCACTCTCCTCTTTCACCCTCATTACAAGGTTCCTTAATTCCTCGTCACTTTCTGCCATCAGTATGGTATCATCTGCATATCAGAGGTTGTTGATATTTCTTCCCGCAATCTTAGTTCCGGCTTGGGATTCCTCCAGTCCAGCCTTTCGCATGATGTATCCTGCATATAAGATAAATAAGCAGGGAATTTAAAAATCCTTTCCAAAGTTTTGAACCAATCAGTTGTTCCATATCCAGTTCTAACTGTTGCTTCCTGTCTCACATATAGATTCCTCAGGAGATAGATAAAGTGGTCAGGCACTCCCATTTCTTTAAGAACTTGCCATAGTTTGTTGTGGTCCACACAGTCAAAGGCTTTTGCGTAATCAATGAAGCAGAAGTAGATGTTTTTCTGGAACTCTCTGGCTTTCTCCATAATCCAGCGCATGTTAGCAATTTGGTCTCTAGTTCCTCTGCCCCTTCAGAATTCAGCTTGTACTTCAGGGAGTCCACGGTCCACATACTGCTGAAGCCTACCTTGAAGGATTTTGAGCATAACTTTGCTAGTGTGTGAAATGAGTGCAATTGTACGGTAGCTGGAACATTCTTTGGCACTGCCTTTCTTTGGGATTGGGATGTAGACTGATCTTTTCCAGTCCTCTGGCCACTGCTGAGTTTTCCAAACTCGCTGGCCTATTGAGTGTAGCACCTTAACAGCATAGTCATCTTTTAATGATTGCTGGATTGCAGAGATTAGCAATTCACACCTTCTCTGTTGGTCTCTCAGAGAGAACTTGCAAACCTGCCATCCATTTCCCTCATTTCTTCTTCCACTTACTTTTAGTCACAACCTTTAGAACATTTTAAGAAGCTATGTTAAACTGAAATGTAACCTGAACAGTGCACCTGATTCCTGTATTTCACCTGGTTTTATCCTCTTTTCTCAGCCTGTCCCTGGGCTGGTGTCTAGAGGAGATCTGGATTTGATGTAACACAGCCCTTCCCTCTGTCTAAACTTTCTTGTTGTGGTTGTTCTTTCTGTTGCTAAGTGCTCTCAACTCCCCTCTGATACCCTATGAATGAGTGACCTCCAAAATGTCCTGTCTTCAACAACCCTACTGAACTCTTTGGTTTCCTTTATAGAGATAACCTATTTCATATTTAGTCATCCTCTTTTCCCACTACCTTCAAATTTTCCAAGCATTATTATCTTTTCCAGCAGATCTTGCCTTGTCATGATGTGCCCAAAGTATGATAGCTTCAGTTTCATCTCTTCTTTTTCTACCTTTATCTGCCCCTTTTTTTGGGGGGGGGGGGTCTTCCAGCAGCAGACATTAAGGCATCAGATATCTGAAATAGCCCATCAAAGGAGGGTTCTATTGACAAAAGCAATCCCACCTCAATAAAACACCTACAGCTACTTATCTTTGAGTTAGGGTGGCATGGCAATTCATGTATGGATTATTTAAGAAATATTGGCTGAAATCTTGTTGCTTAACATAGTAAGACACAACTAGAAAAGGCTCATTGAATCAATGGAAATTTCAAGGGAATTGATTCATCAATCTCCCACTCATTCATTGGGTCTAGTCTAGTTGTGACTTTCTACATTAAACAACAGGATTTCAGTCATTGTTAAGTCCTATGAAATACATTTTTGTGCTGTTCTTTCTTCCCCTACCAAGTTTTACAATGTAAATTTGAAAGCTAATAACTCTCAGGCCTTGGGAGTATGGGAAGTATTAAAAGCAATAACCTTTCATTTTTGGGGAGAGGATACAGCCAAAACTATTATTCACCATCTGTTGTGCTGAATTCAGCAATTAAGCTTAAAGAAAATATGTCTTCTGGCAGATAAATTTCTAACCATATGTCCATTGCATCATTCACTGCAAATCCAAATAGACCGACAAAATCCTAGTCTATTTAAATGAGTATACAATACAACCTCTGTGGAGCCAGAGGTTGGGAGTTAGATCCCCCAGTTTGTTTTCTAGGAGAAAAGCCAGCCTGTGTGGCCTTGGCCAAGCTGCACAGACCCATGCCACCCGCAGAAGAAAGGAATGGCAAAACACTTTTGTGTATTCTCTACCTCAAAAATCCTGGAAAGAATAGCCATAAGTCAGAATTGATTTGATAACACACAATACATGCATGCATGCATGCATGCATGCATGCATCCATACATCCATACATCCATACATCCATACATACAATATGAACTCATGGGCACTCAGTGTAATCTTTTACAAATAGTCAGCACTGTTTTACTTACAAACCATTTCTTAGTATTATTAACATACAATCACTATCTAGAAAAATCTGCATATTGCTTGACAACATTTGTACTGAAATTGATCAGTTCTAAAGTGTTGGGGTTTTTTAAAGAAAGAAAATAACTGCTGGATAGCTCAGTGGTTTACTTTTCTAGCTATGGAACTAGAGGTTGGGAGTTTGATTCCCCACTCTGTTGCCTTGATAGAGACTGGATTTAGTGATTCACAGGGTCCCTTCCAGCTCTGCAGTTCTAAGATGATGGTGATGATTAGAGATGGGGACAAACTGCTAAAATGGCAGTCATCTTGGTTGGAAACCATGAATCTACCACCACCGCCGTGAACTAACAAGGTAAAGGTAAAGGTAAACGTTCCCCTTGACATTTTTAGTCCAGTCATGTCCGACTCTAGGGGGCGGTGCTCATCCCGTTTTTCAAGCCGTAGAGCCAGCACTTGTCCGAAGACAGTTTCCGTTGTCACATGGCCAGCGTGACTAGGGAGTGCCATTTTACCTTCCCACCGAGGTGGTATCTATTTATCTACTCGCATTTACATGCTTTCAAACTGCTAGGTTGGCGAGGAACTGGGACAAAGCACTGGGAGCTCACTCCGTTGCGTGGATTCAATCTTACGACTGCTGGTCTTCTGACCCTGCAGCACAGGCTTCTGGGGTTTAGCCCACAGTGCCACCACATCCCACTGTGAACTAACAAACCGTGAATCTATTCATCAGTTTGGTGAGTTTTTTTCTTTATAGACAGCCCATGGGTTTATCTTAAAAAAGACTGAGCCCCCTCCCCCACAGTCTACCCACACCCCCTTCCCCACCTGCTTACCTCTGCCGAAACAGAAGCTACCGTAGGTTGCTGGAATGGCTGTTTCTTGTCCAGCAGCCTGGCTTCTGTTTCATTGCAAACAGCAGTGGGGAGGGCTTCCCTTTGGACAAGCTTGACTGAAGCAATCCCCCCACCCTGCTGTTTTCAAATACAGCAGAGGGAAATCCCTTGGTTCAGGCTTCCTCTGTCTTTCTATATCCCCACAGCATAGACTGGGGAAGCCTGACTGAAGCGATCCCCCCACTGTCTTGTAAACAGGGGGCAGGATACCCTTCAGGCAGACTTGACCAAGCCACCCAAAGGGAAAAGCCCTCTCGGTTTATGCCCCTGAGGAACAGCTGATCTATGGATGCATAAGCAGAGAGGGAAAGACAAAGGGACAAATATAAAAGGGTTATATTCATTGCTTCATACTCATCAGAGTCTCTGGAACTCATAAATACGAAGCAACGAATATCTGATGAATCAGCTATATTTGTTGAATATCGTGATTTGTTTTTATATTCATCCCATGTCCAGTGATAACTGTTATAAAACAGACCATAATATACTTCAAATTGGAGCGGCATGGAAAGAGTGAACTAAAAAAAGCTATTTTTCTACTATCAAAATACTTGAATGCGTGATCTTACAGTGAAACTGCCCAGTAGCAGATATGAGAGAGAAAATAATTTGAAAATACTGCTACGTACAATGGGTTGTGGAATTTGATGGCATACAAGACTACAGTGGTTACGAAAAACATTTTTAAAAATAGATAAATTGAAAGACTAGAGAATCATGGGAGGAAATTGCCAGTGACTGAAAATCAGTCAAAAAGGGGAGCAAATTCTACATCACTCTTTTGCCCTTTTATTGCCTATGATTGAGCAAGCTTTTGAAAAATAGAAACTTGTTGAACAGAGGGCAAAAAAAGAAGAAAGAAGAATACGAGTAGCAATCATGTCTTCATAACAGCTTTTAAATGGAGCCTACTGGTGCAGTGGTTAAACTGCAGTCAGACTTGGCTCACAACCTTTTATCCCACAGGACTCGGGTAGCTGGTTCAAGTTTGACTCAGTCTTCCATCCCACTGGGTGCGTGGAGCAATGTGTAGCCTGCATAATTGTAAACTGCCCAGAGAGTGCTTTAAGTGGTATGGAGCAATGTATAAGCAGCACACTTAGCTTTGCTTTAAATGCGGATGAAATATGATTCCAGCCACCATTGGCCATGACAGGTAATAAGTGAACTTTCTGCAAACTGACACTTGGGCTTAAGTGTGCGTACGGGCCGAAAGCACATTAGTCCTGGGGAAACACATGATTTCACTTTTGAGAAACCAGAATGCAAAGGAATTTGCTGCTAATGTCCTGAAGACCAAACAGAAAAACAATACAAGCTAATTAGCCAACTCCAGAAGTGAGCAAACCTGCTGCAACAGCAACCCCCCCCCCCAAAAAAAACCCAGCCCTTTTGGAATCCCCTGTTGCTGCACAAAGATAGGAGTAAAAAAGTGGGAGGGAGTGAACAAAGAGCTTTACTTTTTTCCTACAGTGCTGAAGGAAATGGAGTCAGCACACAAACCCATTTACTTAATAGCAACTAATTTTAATGGGAATTAAACACAATGGAAGAACTATGTTGGCCTTTGTATATTTGAATGTGACTACAATGTTAATAATGCCTCTTCTAAATCCTAATAGGAAACAAGCTTTTATTATATACTTTCATTATTGAGATGCCTCCCAAGGAAATGCCACTTTTTCATTATTTGTATTAATTTCTGTCATGCATATCTAAATTTAGGCCCCATTCACACTAGCCATAAATTCAGGTTCTCACACCCAAAAGGACTGTAACTTGAATCTTACCCTTTTTCTTCTTTTTCAGTATGAGGCACTATTTTTAGCCCTCTTTTTAAAAAAGGAAAGGTGAGTCAGGGTCAGTAGCTCTAGTCCGGATGGGCCTGCTTTCAAGAGAATACCAGGAAACTGGGCAGCATCGACAGGAGAAAAATCTGAATGACTGAAGAGGCCAGCCAGGAAAGAGAGAGGGTGATGGCAATGTGGAGGAGTCATTTTTCTGTACAGATAGGAAGGGAATGTCTGTTTTGTGGAATGCACAAGGGTTGACGCCTTGCTTTGATGGACACCACACAACCCGTTCACATGGATGCCACAGCCCTCTTCACTCCCCAGGAAACAAATTTATTTGAACTGCCCCCCCCCAACATAAGTTTCTGCTTGATGTGCAGCAACAACCTTGTCAACTTGGGATTGGATGACTGATTGGAAATTAAATTATCAAGGCACTGGATGGTTCCAGAAACAGAATGGCAGTTATGTCTGTATGAAGGGACCAGCTTCTTCTTCTCAAGAGTAACTATGATCTCCAAAGACAAGTGCTGAAAGGCCTGATGTGTTTACCTGTACGAAGAGACTTGTTCCAACCTAATCCATAATAAATTTGACATTTTCTGTTAAGATGGGCTCCTTGGTTATGGAGTACCTGTACCTCAGAATGGCATTACATTAAGCCACTGCCTAGTTTTAGATGCCATAGCAAGAAACAAAATACAATTCCAAGGACATGTGGTATATTTAAATTTCTTACATTTTTAAAATATTTTCCTTTGGGTTTGGGTGAAACTTGCCAAGCATTTCACCACATTGTATGCTGAGAAAGAACACTAAAGAACTGCTGATGCATTTCTAGGCTATAGGAACAGAAAAAAATAGTGTCTAGACTTTGAGCTATAAAGAGCACTACACTTCCCCACTTTGCCACGCATCAAGCAGAGTATTATGTCCACTTCTGGATACTGAGGTTTAAGAAGGATGTTGTCAAATGGGAATGTCTAGTAAAAAAGTAGCAAGGATGATGAGAACCACAACAAAACACTGGAAAATACAAAACACATAAAAACAGAAGAGGGGAACAGTAAATGTGACTAGAACACCTGAGAAATTCAGGCTCGGGTTTTGTGAGGATTTGCATTAATTTTTGGATTGGGACAAAGAGAAGATTTAATGAAAAAAATGTGCACAGTG
This sequence comes from Pogona vitticeps, assembly GCF_051106095.1. Lineage (NCBI taxonomy): Eukaryota > Metazoa > Chordata > Lepidosauria > Squamata > Agamidae > Pogona > Pogona vitticeps. The sequence continues at coordinate 46,306,959 of NC_135786.1, forward strand.
GAAAGATGGGTCTCCTGCCGTGTATAAAGAAGCATGCAAAAGAATTCAGAGACAGGCAAACTAAGGAGGGAAACAGTATCCATCCAGGATAATCCTGGCATCCTCGTTCAAAAAGTGAGGAAATTGATCATTAAATACTTTAATCCCAATCACTTGGTGATTACCCTGTTTCCCTGAAAATAAGACCTAATCTGAAAATAAGCCCCAGTATGATTTTTCAGGATACTCGTAATATAAGCCCTATCCCAAAAATAAGCCATAGTTAAGTGAAACCCCGCCCTCCACCATTGTGCAGCAACCAGAAGATGACATGACTGTATTTGAATAAATGTAGATTGTTGTACATGAAAAAATTTAAACACCCCCTGGAAAGAAGCCCTAATGCATTTTTGGAGCAAAAATTAATATAAGACCCTGTCTTATTTTCGGGGAAACATGGCATCATAGTGCTTGGTAGAAGTACTAGTCCCGTCAAAGTGGGAGGGTAAAAGAATACTACCTGGAGTTCTATACTCACAGGCTGAAAGATAACAGCATACTTCTGAGGGTATGTGACTCTTTGTCTGGTGTACCTGAGTGCTGAGCCTCAGTCATGAGATTTTCATTTTTATTTATTTTAAATTTTTTGGTGGTGTCTAATTAAAGTCATGTTGCCCAAACTTATCCTGTGTATGTGATCAGCTACTGCCTCTTATTTTGACATCCAGTTACATTGCCTTCAGCTTCCGATACTAAACTTGTACAGGACGCCATCTTAGATACAAAAATGCAAAACTGGGATATGATGTCATAGAGATTCCTATGGATATCACAGTCTGAGAACAGACTGGAGAAGAGATTTCTATGAGGTGATATGATAAATATGTTCAAATATTTGTAGCACCATTACATAGATGACACAGACTTGTTTCCTGCTGCTCCAGAGGTTAAAAATGTGAATCCAGTAGAACATGATTCAGAATTTCCTGAATATTAGAACTGACTGACAGCTGAACAAATTGCCTCAGCAGGCAGCAGATTCTCCTTATTTAAACATTTCTAAAACAAGGGCTATATGTTGTATCCATCTTTCCTGCACAGGTAAGGCTTAAACTAGGTAATTTTCGAGGTCCCTTTTGATTCTAGAAGACCAAAGAAAATATCTGGTAAGCCTATGGCAGCCTCTCAAGCATGGATAGTTTAGGTAAAACCATCAGACCACAAGAAGAGCCACATTGGGTTATGTACTCCAAAATTTTGTTTCCATGATTGCCAATCTGTTGCCAATGGGAACCCTGCCAAAAGGACACAGGTGCAATTCTACCCTCCATCTCCCATTCCCCGGTAACTGATATGTATACAGAGGCATACTGTCTCTTAACCTAGAGGTGGTGTCTGGGTGTGTGGTCTCTGCCTTGAAATCAGAACAAACTTATAGCGACCCTAATAGGGCTTTCAAGGTAAATGAGATCTTTAAGGAGTGGTTTCTATGGCCAAGTGGGGATTTGAACCCTGTTCTCTAGAGTCCCAGTCCATCAGTTTACTCACTACACCATACTGGGATGGCATCTAGCCATCCTAATTACTAGCTATGGATATCCCTAAACTCTGATGGCAGTGAATTCCACAGTTTAAGTATTTGCTATATGAAGAAGTATTTATTTTCACCTGTCCTGGATTTACCATCTTTTGGCTTTAGTGGATAGCCCAAGGTTCCAACCTTAAGAGCAAAGCACAAAAACTCCTCCATATGTACTTTCTCTACACCAGGCACAATATACCTTTGTATGTCTCCCCTCATTCACCTTTCTTCCTAAGCTAACAGATGGAGACATTTTAATCTTTCTCTGTAGAATTGTTCCAGATATTATGTGGATTTTTTTTTCAGTCACCATTTCTACTATTTTTTGTTGTTGTTGTTCAGTAGAACTCTTTTACAGTTTTGGTGAGCAGAACTGTATAAAGCAGTCCACATGGGAACACATTATACATTTCTGTAAAGGCAATATGATACTGACAAATTTATTTTTCAGTACCATTTCTAGTCATGCCTGATACAGAATTTGCCTTTTTCTTTTTTCAGCCACTTCACCCCTGGTTGTCATCAAGTTGTCTTCCACAACCCAAGATCCCATTCTTGACCAGTCATTCAAAAGAAAAAGAAAGTGAATGCAGCAGTTGGTTAAAAATAAATTATGGATAAGTGCTACGTTGGGCAAGTGATTCAGGACTGATGAGAGAAACTTTGAAATTTGGAATCTTTCTGAGTTATAAGCCGCCAGAATTCCTGTATATTTGCTTTGGTTTCTTTTTCTGTTTTACAAAGCCACAACTCATTCCAATATATCACACTTCCAGAGGTTTTATTTTAAAGCAATCCCGGGAGCATCTACACAAGGGGAATATTGAATGGGAATTATAACTTTCCTTTGAAGTGCCCAGGCTCCTGCCCAATGCTGTCAGAAAGCTATGTAAGGAGAAAAAATCCCTGCAGCATTTTCATGTGCAAAGGGTCATTGAATACCCTGGAAAAACACATTACATATAAAACATATTGTGGGAAAAAGCCTCTCACATATTTGGAAATGAACTGATGAGATATATTTGGGGATTCTGAATGTAAAACCTGGGCCAACAGGAATAAAAAGTGTTCTCCTTCCCTCAAAGATATGCAATCCTTCCAAGCTAGGAATGATTCCAGCTACCAAGGAGGCGTAATCAAACCCATTCCTCAGTTACATGGATTTATTGTTATTATTTTACTTTGCAAAATTGTAACCTGGCTTGCATTCAAATGTACTGAAGTCCCGTTTTTCCTGATTGGGTTGTCCCTCATCAAATTTGAAAAGCTATAACCCATCAATCACAGAACAAATGCAAAAATGACGCAAGCCAAGTGGCAGACCCTGCGCCATTTCTGAAGCCCCACACCCCCCCCACACTCTAACAATTTCCCTCTCCCACTGGTTTCAATGGGGAAGAAAATGCCTGTGGCAAATTTAGACTGGCATGGGGGGAGCTCTGTTACAGCAGGAAGGTTTTGAAGCTGGTGGTCAATATGATTTTCTTCTCTTATAGATCCACTCCTTGAGAAAAATTCTATAAAGATAAGCTCCAAGACACATGTTTTCATTTGCTGCTTTATCATGCCATAGGATGCTTAAACTATTTCATGGAATAATTTGTTGCCTTACAAGGTTGTTAGCAGGGGGAGGGAGGAAGAGCCAAAAGACTGTATTAAAAAAAAAAAAAAGGTTTTGTTCAAGTCAAAAACACCAATTTGCTGTGAAGCCCCATGTACGTAGTTTAATGAAACCTTAAAAGTGTCAGAGTTTACAAAATGCATTAAATTGTTAGAACCTAATTATCTGAAGGAATGGCCCCTTCTGCAGCAAAGACAGGGAATCTCTGGCGCCTCAGATGTTGCTGGACTACAATTTACACAACCCTTGACTCCTGGCCGTGCTGGCTGGGACATTCACTGGGAGTTGGTCTTCATCAGTAACTAAAAGGCCACAGGTTTTCCACCTCTCTTCTACAGCAACCTGCCTTCCTGCTCTGGTACGCTAAGATTATGGTCCCTGTCCTACTAAATTTGAGGACATAACTAGCTCTGACAGCCTCATCAGTTTGGAGCACCCCATTTTCAGTACAATGATTCTGGAAGTGAAGCATTGCTCCTCCAGAATTACATTGCGAGGTGCTAGCGAAGAAAGAATGCAATAAGGCAATACAGCAACAGACTTTCATGGACATCAAACCCCTAAATGATGGCTAAAACTGAGGAAATGTTATCTGCACACCTCTCGAGCTATAAATATTAAACCAGAAGAGGCTAGGTTAAACCTATGGAGAACAAAAGCAATAGACCTTGCCAAATGGATGATTGCTGAAGAGTGTCTCTTACCAAGACAAGACTCCAGTTGGACCGTGTTGCTTAGCATAGTAAATCACACTAAAACAGCCCCATCAAATCAATTCAGCCATAAGTTTCAAAGATTCGAATGGGTCTGCTTTAACAGCAACTTATCATTTTAAGGAAGGTACAAGTTAGAGTAAGCCCATTTGAATCAATGGACTTTACTAAGGACTTGACTCATTAAATCGCAGTTGATTTAATGAGCTTACTCTAGTGCAATTTGCTATGCTAAATAAACAGAATTGTGGCCATTGACTATACAAAAGTGCCTGATATAACTGTGAAAAGCAAAGCAAAAGTAACTAAATGAAGTCTTATACTCAGCTCCAGCCTTCTCTAATTGTGTTCCATATGTCTTGGATTCCAACACTCATTGGCACAAACAATTTGTCACACTGTCTGAGTTATAGTCTGAAATATCCAGAGTGTGTCAGATTGGGGAAACTTTCTTTGTTTAATTGTTAAGCAGTATCTCCTGTTGCCAGTACTACATAATACTTTAGATTAGTCTTTTTCTGTTAGTAACTTCAATAGGTTTCGCAGAGTCCACCCCTTTTTCCTTAATTAGCACTTAAAGTCTCAATAACTCACTTGGAGACATTTGCAGAAGAAAGTATAACAACATTTCTTACAGTTCCTTGAAATTACAGACTCATGGATGCTGCTTTCTTTACCACACATATACTTGGCAACCAACTGAATAGATCAACAACCAAACAACTGCCACCAACCAAGGAAAGAAAAGGAAATAAGCATTCAGCAGAGAGGTGGGGCTCTCTTTGAAATCATGGGCTAAAAGAACAATTGGTTAGTGCTGGATAGGCAGACGATCAGTCCAGAAAAGTTCCTCCCAATACTCAAAGCTCAGATAGCATGTGAGGTTGCAAATAAGATCCCAATACATTTGTCCAAAGTGAGTGTGCATGCCCAAATGCAAAAGCTCAGTGCAAACATGAGTATTACCCTTTCTCTTCTGATTACAAATTGCAATAGCAAAGTTCTAAGGAATGTTGTCATTATTAGCTACTACACACTAATTGCAATTGTTTTAATACTGAAAGCATTGGTTTCCTCATTTATATAGGTTGCTGTCATTATTACTGTTGTTGTCATTATTGCTGATGTTGTTATATAGTTCCAGTGTATTTCCCAGTAGGTTTGCTTCTCACTGTATTCATCAACTATGTATTACCACCTTTCATGTGCCCAGGAAAAATGTGATTCTTCAAATCCCTTCTTCCACTGTATACAAAACATAATCCATGAGAGTCAATAGCAATTTGAGTAAGAAAGAAAACAAATGATTCTTTGAAAATGTCTGTCCCTTCAAGCAAGTGCAATGTAAATGTCTGTGCAAATTGGACTGTTCTTGTTTTATTATGTCTCCGTTTGGTCATATCTATTTTATTGGAATGCAATCAATGGAAAGAACTTGTGATTTAAAAAAACAACCCCAAATTAGTGAAATTGATAGCTTTTTCCCCTCAGAGTAATCTCTATAGCTGATTGGAGATATAATTCAAATTTAGTCTGAGTTCAACATTTTATTCATTTTACCTGAAAGTTTGCACATCAATTTATATCAGAAGAAGAAGAATGTTGCTTGCAGATCCACCCCCTTTAATAAAAGACTGGAGAGACAGACTGGGTGGCAAGCTACCATACAGAAATCAGTTCAGCCACAGCAGACAATTTAAAGGCAGAGGAGACCAATATGGCTAGCAGAGCTGCTATATATCCTGTCAAAGGCACAAAAGAGGGTGGAGGAACAATTACCAACAGTACAGACAAAAACAAGCTTCTTACACTCAACCTGAGTGTCCACTATTTGACCATACTGGCCAGTATCCTATAGTCTCCTTCTGCTAGCACAAATGATCTTGCATTCCTGGATACCTGGACTATATTAGGAGCAACATGAGGGATCCATCAGTTTCTGCTTGTGCAACTGAATGTACCGATGGTTGCACAACACATTATGCAATGAGTTAGAAAATCTTTTGCACTTTTACTAGCATACCTACAGACCAGAAATCTATATTGACCACTTCTGCAATTAGAAAAATGAATATAATTCCTCTAATTATTGCTGTCCCCTGTTAACATCATGGTGAATTTAGGTCACTGGCTCTAAATTATGTTTCCCAACAAAGGCTTCTTGTGGAAGAAAACCTTTTCATTGACTTTTTCAATGATAATATATATATATCTTCATGTGCTCCTCTTTTTTAAAAGAGAGGCTGTCACGTTACTGGGGGTTACAACAGCAGAGTCCAATAAGCCACTCCTGTGTCAGAAATTCAGAGAATGCAGAGCCAATATCCAAATACCAAAGCCAACTCACACAACGTAGTCCAGGGTCAGAGTCCAAAGCCAAAATGCACAATGTAGTCCAGGGTCAGAGTCCAAAGCCAAGGGTCCAGAGAACAAGGTTCAAGATAGTCAGGAGCATGGATGCAAGCCAGAGGTTTGACGTTGCTTCCACAGACTTTCAGCTGTCTGAGAGCTGCTTATATAGTAAAAACAGTCCTTGAACTACTGGAAGCCTTTTCATCCTGTCAGAACTCAGGGCTAGTTGATAGGATGTTTCTGCGGGCAGCCTTCAAGCGATCCTCTGACCTTTTCATCATAAGTCTTTTCCGAAGCCTGGTCCTCAGCCTATCTACTGGGGGAGGAGAATCTGGAGGCGATTCAGCTGTTTGGTTTCTAATCGCTCAGCATTCTCCTCAGCTAGTTAACTCCTCAGGCTCCGGATCTTTGGCTGCACTCATGACATTAACCTTCTCCATAATGCTACTAGAGTAGCACTGCTTCTATAGGTCATCTTCACCTTGAGTTTCGAGACAAATTAAAATGCAATGACCAGTGTTCAGTGTGGATGAAAACTCCCTAGCAAGGCATTTTAGAAAAGTGTTTGAAGACCCTGGAAGAAACCTCTAGAGGAGGTTGAGGATTTCCTTGATTTTCTTTTTATTGTTTCCTTTTTGTCACAAGGACTGGATGCTTCATCTTTATTCTACCTCTCAATCTGTGACAACAACTGTAATCCAAAGATCAATACCAATGTACGACCATTTCTTCCAGATATGATCTGCTCTTTGGGGGCACAACTGTTCCCTCTAATCAAATTGTGTTTGTGAATCTTTCTGAGTAAATAGTGTTTAGCAATTAGATGTGAAGAGGTGAAACAATAATCATCCTAAATCCTATTTGTATAGGTTTTTCCTAAGAACCTGCCTGTTCTTCTGCAAATTGATTGATTTTCTCCGAACACGAACATTTAATGATTTCTCAAGGAAAAACAAAATACGCTATCTTTGAGTAGCAGCTCCAAAAACACAACAGCAATCAGATGATAATTCCTTGGCATTTCATCTCTATCTGCAGGTTAATAACCACAGTCAACTAGCTAGGTGGGAAATTGTCTGATAAAATAGTTCAAGTAATAATCTTAGCAAAAACTTAGGCATACCAGTAGATATTGATATTCTGGGATTTCACAGAAATGAAATATTTAGCCAGGGCTGCTTTCTATCTGACATGTCAGCTGAGAAGAATGGCAATCACACACACACACACTCAGAGAGAGAGAGAGAGTTAAGTAAAGTAATTCTAGCAATAATATCTAAATACAGACATTGCTAATACTCACTTAAGACTGACAATTAAATGTGGCACATATGTGTATATATTATGTATTGGAACACCTTAAAGAGTAACAATTTTATTGGCCAAACTACTGTTGCATAGTGTGTTAAATCGCACTAGAGTAGGCCCTTTAAATGGGGATTTAACCTTGGATTTTGGCCAATCTTGCATAATGTTTCTTCATTACGCAGGTAATTTTTCTGCATAAGATTTCTTAAGATATTGAGAATAGAAGATTCTTTCATTTGATTTTTCAATACAAAAGAACAACACTTCTTTCCTTTCTTGCTCTACAAGTCCTAGATCCCATAAGAGTCAGTTGGGGAACCCACTTTTTCTACTGTGAGAATGTCCATTTTTTAGCTTTAATCCCTGCTTCCTATTCTTTGTTCAGATCCTGTTGACTAATCAACAGGGGATAGCTTCTTTTACCCTATGATTCCTAGGCTTGCTCAGAAATGTTTAGTGAAGAATTGTGTTAAACTCTTTTTGAAAGTCAATGGCCAAATTCCTGTTGCTTAGTGTAGGGAATTGCACTAGAGTATCCCATTAAATCAATGGCAGCATGGTAAGTCAACTTAAGATTTTGCCCACTGTTTCTCAGGTATTCATGCCTACTTGTTTACTAACATTTGGAAGTAACTTTAAAAGTTTACCTTTAATGAAGATTTGTACCAATTTACCCAAAACTGATATTAAGCTAATCAGCCTCTAATTTCCTGGATCCCCCTTCTGGGCACTCATGAAAAAGTCAGTGGGAAAGAACCTACCTTTGCAGAAGCCCTGTTAGTTATTCTTCGGCAAGACATGTTCTTCTGTATGCTTCAAAAGTGCCTAACAAATTGAAAACCTTTCTCATTAATACTAATTCTACCCCTCCCCTTGGAGCAGAGGTCGTCAACGACCGGTCTGCGGCCCATTAGTGGTCCCTGGGTCAAGCCCGACCAGGCCGTGAAGACAGACCTTCCCCCCCACACACACATGCACTCCCCTCCCCACAGCTTTGTGTGCGCGTGTGCCGGAGCCGGCGTGAGTCCTCCCTCACCCATTTCCGCAAGCCCCAGCGCACACAAAGCAGGTGTAGAGAGGGGACTGCGTGGAGGGGGAGGTCTGTCTTTGCGGCCCGGCGGCGGCAACGGGGTGGGGGAGAGCGGCGGCAATGGGGTGGGGGAGAGCGGGGAGGCAGGGCAAGAGCCAGGTGCTCTGGCTGCTCTCCTCCTGGCAGCAGCGGCGGCAACAGAGGTGGCGGTTGGCAAGAGCCGGGTTAAAAAAAAATAAAAGACTTGCAAGCTTCCTCCTCCACCTCCATCCCCAACTCGAGGAAGAAGACTGGGCGGAAGATTTGTCTTTTTCTTCCCCTCCCGATTTCTCACCCCTCTGTCCCAAGGAGCCCGGAGGGAAGGGAAGTGCCTTGGCTCGCGCAGCCGATCTTCAGCCTAGGTGAAGATCGGATGTGTGTCTTTGCCATGCGCAAAAACTTCAAGTATCATTGCTTTCTTTTGTCTTGGGGTGGGCTCTGTCGGCCCTCCTTCGCCACCTCCAAGTGTCACCTTGTTCCTCTTGGTACTCTCTGAGAAGCATGGCTTTCCTGAAGCAGAAACCCGACACCACCACCACCACCCCGCCCAGCAGAATCCCTTCCCTGCTTCCAAGCTACTGTTTTTCGAAAGCTTCTCAGTTGCTGAAGAGGAGCGAGGAGAGCAGGGATCGGCTCCCCCTTCCTCTTTCATCCAAAGCTTTAACAGACACCCCAGGGGTCTTTGTTGCCTTCCTTGGGCTGGTTGGACAAGCCAGGTTTCAAACACAAAATGCAAAAATGACATTTTTTCCACCACCACCCCCGCCCCCAAGGTGGAAGTTGGCTGGCAGATAAAGAACATTAAAGGGAGAGACGAGGAAGTCTGCTTGTTTTCAAAGGACAGTTTAGAATTATCAGAAGGGGCTGCCAGGATCCTGCCACAACAGGGCAGATTTGTGGGTGCAGACTACAACTTCCAGAATTCTGCTTGGGGGATTCTGGGAGCTGTAGTTGAATAACTGCAGCTCTGCACCTGTGGGGCTAGGGGCTTGTTTCTCTGACAGATCTTTCTGTCTGCCATTTGCCTTACCTTACAGCCAAATAACTAGATGGGTGAGGCATGCAGAGAGAGAGAGAGAGACAGAGAGATAGACAGAGTAAGAGGGGGGGGGTAGAAAGAGTAGAGAGAGAGAGAGACAAAGATAGAGAGAGGGGGGAGGGAGAGACAGAGAGACAGATAGAGACAGGGATTGAGAGAGAGAAAGAGGTAGGGAGGGAGGGAGAGATAGACAGAGAGATAGAGAGGGAGGGAGAGATAGGGAGGGAGGGAAAGAGAGAGAGGGAGGGGGAGAGAGAGAGAGAGAGAGCGAGGGAGTGAGAGAGAGGGAGAGAGAAAGAGAGACAGAGAGAGACAGGGAGTGAGAGAGAGAAAGATAGAGAAAGATAGAGATAGACAGAGAGAGAGAGAGAAAGAAAGAGGGAGGGAGGGAGGGAGGGAGGGAGAGTTGGAGAGAGAGGGAGGGAGAGATAGATAGAGAGGGAGGGAGGGAAAGAGAGAGGGAGGGAGATAGAGAGGGATGGAGGGAGGGAAAGAGAGAGAGTGAGTGAGAAAGAGAGAGGGAGAGAGAAAGAGACAGAGAGAGACAGGGAGTGAGAGAGAGAAAGACAGAGATAGACAGACAGAGAGAGGGAGGGAGGGAGGGAGGGAGAGAGAGATCAAGAGATAGAGAGGGAGAGATAGAGAGGGAGGGAGGGAAAGAGAGATCGAGATAGAGGGGGAGGAAGGGAGAGAGACATAGACAGAGAGATAGAGGGAGGGAGATAGAGAAAGAGAGAGTTAGGGAGAGAGAGAGAGAGAGAGAGGGAAGGAGAGAGAAAGAGAGAGAGAGATAGAGGGGGAGGAAGGGAGAGAAAGAGAGGGAGGGAGGGAGGGAGAAAGAGAGAGATAAACAGAGAGGGAGGGAGGGAGGGAGAGGGAGAGGGAGAGAGTGATAGAGAGAAGGAGGGAGAGAGAGGGGGAGCAAAATTTGGGGCAGTTAATATTTTAGACTGCAACAATCCATGCATGTACGCCCCCCCCCATTCATGGATGCCGGCGGCAGTGGCATCCTCCCCCCCGGTCCTTGGAAGAATGGTCTTCAACAAAACTGGTCCCTGGCATTAAAAAGGTTGGGGACCACTGCCTTGGAGCATTGGAACTCCATTTAAATATCCATTAGCTAACTCTACAAATTTAAAATCCTTGTTAGGTTGACCCTGAGTGGCTTCATCAGCTGATGTTCTGCTGTGCCCTAAAAGGGCAGAATTGATTCATAAACCAGACATTCAATTAGAGAGTATCTTCAGGAGCAATTATCCTAATCAAGCAACATTTAGATCAAGAACATTATTCCAAATCCTCTCAAAATCTCTGAAGATTTTCTTACTGAAGATCATCAGTTCATTTGCTCTTCATCAGATAGTTCTGCAGCCCAATTATCATTCTTCCACCAGAGACATTAAGTGGTCTGGAAGTTGACAGATACAACACAGGACAGTAAATTCAGATGATGTTCTCATAGAAATTCCTGGAAGCTGACACTGATAAACCTTCTTCTCATAATCTAAGCCAAACCTGAGTGTATGAAGGAAGCAGATCAACAGAGTTCCCAAAGGTTAGCAGTTAGTCCCATGTCCATCTTTGCTTATATTATCATGATAAAAATCCATTTACATAGTATGCTGTTGTGAAATGCTATGCACTGGTAATATAAATACTGTAATGAGGTAATAGGACTTTAGGTCTCTGTCTAAAACACTGAAAGTAGATTTTACAAGTTCTGTGATGGGGGATTTGTTAATCTCCTGCAGCAAAATCAACAGCAGTTTGGTGGCACCATAAAGGCTAATATATTTCATTTGGCCAAAGCTTTCATGGACTACAGTTGACATAACGAAATTCATACATCTGATGAAGTGGGTTGTAATCTACAAAACCTTATACTGTTTGGCTTTTTTAATGCAACAAAACCTGTTGTTGTTTTTGCCTTTTAGGAGGTGTTGGCAACTTCAGCAGGTCCAATGGCCAATTTTCTGACCTGCCCCAAAACCTTTCGTGACTTGCCAATGCTGAAAACTGGTAGCAAATGTCACTATTATATTTCAGCAGCAAACCCAAAACATTCATTTAAAACAAATAGGACATCCTTTTTTAAAGGGCATATTTTGTAATTTGTTACTAAATTTCAGCGACAAAATGGAAAACAAAACAAAAACTAAAATAAAATACTCTGTAAAACCAACATTTCCTGGTTTGTGGTTGTTATATTTATCCATGCCGGGGGGCACAAAATGGTTTTGAGACCTTCAGTTTGCCTTCCTCATTTTTACTCGTTTCAGCACTCTAGTTACCAGAAAAAAAATACTGGAAAATTCACTTTTTCTCTAGAAGGAAGAATGGTATAAAAATTTATCTTTTCAGATTCTTCTTATAATCAAGATGTCAGATTACATGTGACTCAAACCTCATGTTTCTCCTTTGTGGAAAAGTTCAGAATGATCATGATACTTTGCCATCAATTGATAAAGTCAGTCAGCCAGTCAGTCAAACAGCTCAAGTCATCTTTTTTATGTTCAACAGATAAATCTAAGATTGATGAAACAGAACAAACGTTAAAAACACACACACACACAATGGAGTTTAATTGCAGTGAAATTCATTCAACAACCATTTGACACGGCTGTTTACATTTAAAACTAAGCAGCAAATTACAGTTTGAAATAATATTGAGCACTTATCAACCTATTACATATTGTGATGCCAGAGCATGGGGTGTTTTAGTCTGCAGCCAATATATCTGATAGCATTTTGTTGTTTCTAGTGTCTCGGCTTGAATAGCATTTTTTGTTTTTGTTGGGAAAATCATTCAGCCTTAAAATTTATTGAATGGAAACATCTGACAAGGGGCACCAGTTGATTTTAGATAGGGTCACTGACTTGCAGTTTCTGACATGGATATGTAATAAATACACAGATGTATATAAAATGCCCCTTCATGGATTGCAGCCTTGTCATGGCGAAGGGGCTTGAGTAATTCAGAGAAGCTATGGGCTATACCATGCAGGGCCACCCAAGACGGACAGGTCATAGTGGAGAGTTCTCACTAAACGCGATCCACCTGGAGCAGGAACTGGCAAGCCACTCTAGTATCTTTGCCAAAAAAACTCTGTGGACAGAAACAAAAGGCTAAAAGATATGAGGCTGGAAGATGAGCCCCTCACGTCGGAAGACGTCCAATGTGCTACTGAGGAAGAGCGGAGGACAAGGACAAGTAGTTCCAGAGCTAATAAAGTGTTTGGGCCAAAGCCAAAGGACGCTCAGCCGCGGACATGCATGGAAGTGAAAAGAAAGTCCGATGCTGCAAAGAAAAATACTGCACAGGAACCTGGAATGTAAGATCTATGAACTTTGGTAAGCTGGATGTGGTCAAACAGGAGATGGCAAGAATAAACATTGACATCCTGGGTGTCGGTGAACTAAAATGGATAGGAACGGGTGAATTCAATTCAGACGATTACCATATCTATTGTGGGCAAGAATCCTGTAGAAGAAAGGGATAGCTCTCATAGTCAGCAAAACAGTGGGAAAAGCTGTTGCAGTTGCAGTTATTCCCAGAATATTTGTAGATCTTCATTTTATTTTAACAACTGACTAGTGATTATTTATAAACATCTATCTGTTTGCTTCTGTACTGATATGGAAATGTACTGATTGGGATAAATTTGTTTATCATACTGGATCTGGGTCTTATGTTTATTAACATGCTAATCGTATTAACCCAGTTGGTAAGGAGTTTAAGTGAAACTCAGATGAATATTTTCTTCCCTCGCAGTGTGTAAACCTAGAGCAGGGATGGCGAACCTATGGCACATGTGCCACAGCTGGCACACAGAGCCCTCTGTGGGTACACAAGCCTAAGTCGCCACAGAGAAATACTTATCCGTCCTCCGATCCTGGATTTTGGCACTCCCCTCTGCTGGTGCAGTGGTCCAGCAGAGGGGTGCAATGGCGACCATTACCAGTCTAGCCCAATGGAGGATTGGAGGACTAGTAAGTATTTATTTGTTAATACCGCCCATGGGGGAGGGAACAAGCATTTAACCATTGCAGTACAGGAACAGTTGTTTTTTTCTAAACTAAAATTTCAGCATTCGGGTTTTAATTGCTGTATTGGCACTTTGAAATAAATAAGTTGATTTTGTGTTGCCGTTTGGGCACTCGGGCTCAAAAAAGGTTCACCATCACTGCACTAGGCACTCAGAGGCAGCCACTGCCCTCAAGCAGCAGATTTTACAGTACCAGTGTATTTTTGCCATCTATCCATGGCATGGATCCACATGAATTTTAATATACGCTCATCTCCAAATCATTGCCCATCTCCATTTCCTTGGGTGTGGCACTGGCGTGAGAGGTTGGACTGGAAGCTTCTTTGAAATGGCATATTTTCTCCCCACTTGTACTCTGCAAGTCCATGGAGTGCTCATGGTGTTGATGATGAAGATGAGGCTTGCCAGGTCTCAGAGAATGAGCTACTGTGCCAGGAAATGGTTGGGCTCCCCTGAATCTCCAGGCCAGGCAAACAAATGTGAGGAGCAGTGGTGGAAGGGAAGGAGTGAGTCTCGTTTATTGGTACGGGGTGGCCATAGTGTTTGAGTACCCAACTCCAACCCTCTCTGAATGGCACCAGGGCTCACTGGCTTCCTGTGTCTGTCCAACACAACACATAATGTACTTCCTTAGGAGCTCAGACAGGGAACCCACAATGCCTAGCTCACTCCCTCACACATGCATGGAGAAATATTTTCTCAATTCCTGTGACATCACAAGGCCCCACACCATGACTTCACAAAGACCCACCCCAGCCATTGGGCCCCAGATATAATGAGGGGATGGGGAAGATAATCCTGCGACAACCCCTGACAAACAAGACAGCACTTCAAAGCTATTCTGGAAAATTCTTTTATTGGTTTTGGAAAAGAGGCTAAACGGGTATCCTCAGCGGAGACAACGGCCTGGTTCAGCTCCAGCAGGACGCCTGCCTTCTGGTCCCTCGCATACCCCTGGGGAAGAGGATGCTTCGGGCCCTTAGTAGTTTGTTCTGGCAACTTCATCCCGAAGTTCTGTCTGCCAACATCCACTGGCTTCCACCAGGAATATCCACCCGTTCATCTCTTCCACTCTGCTTCTGAATCCAGCCTCCCCCAGCTCCCAAATGCTTGGGTGACAAACACGCTCCAGCAGCATCCCCACAGAATGCCAGCCAGCCCATTCACACACACATTCACACACACACACCAGCCACCCCGACACACACACATCTTCACTCCACCAGCCATTCACACACACGCCCGGGCTTCCATCCATGGATATCCACCAAGCTTCCACCAGCTGGTTTCAGGAGGCTAACGTCCCCCAGCTTCATCCATCAACCTCTGCTGGCCTCCGCCTTGTGGCCTCAGCCAGCTTCTGCAGGGAGATTCCACCAGCTTCTGTTTGCCAACGTCCACTGACTTCCCCCCCCCCGGTCCATTGCCAACATCAACCAGCTTCAAGCCACAGATCTCCGCCAGCCTCGAGCTGTTAACTCGCAAACCCACTTAGCAAATTCATCTGCTTTTGCGAGAGAACTTGCCTTGGGCAAAAGGGCTGGGTCCCCTGCAGCTGCTCTCTCTGCCGGACTGACCTCTGGCCACTGGCCTCCCTTCTGGTCTCCTGCCCTCCCCAGCAAGCTCTTTTTATCTGCCAGCAGAGAGGTGGGGCTCTTTGAGGTCACAAAGACCCAGGAGAGTGGGGTTGGGTTCCCAAGGCAGCAGCAGCACCACCCTCGGGATTGGCTGAGTCCTGAAGATGATGTCAAGAGTCCCTCTGATCATGTGATTCATCCACAAAAGCTTGCATTTTGTATGCTTGTTTTAAATTTGTGGCCTATTAATGTACCCCCTGTGACCAATACCTCTGATTGTTAAATCTCCCCATGTTGACCTTCTGACAGGATTCTAGGCTGGTGCTCCAAAAAGTTATCTTCCAGCATTTGCACCAAAAGAAACGTTCCTAAGCCCTAAACTGGGGGGGGGGGGGGGGGAATAAAAGTAATAAATGAATAAGGATGGGCACAGTCACACAATGAAGCCTTTGATGCTTTTTTGCCTCTTTTTGGACATTTCTTTCTTGCCCTTGCCATGAAAAAGATATTATAAGGAGCCCGTTAAGAAAACAACCTAAGTGTTTGAAACACATACGAGTATTTTAACACCAGCCCTGCACTATCAAAGATGCAGCTCTGTTTCAAATACTCCTCCAGCCTTTGGAAGTCTCTCCCACTGGAAGGCAGATTTGCCCCACCAGTAAGTATTAATACCGCCCATGGGGGGGGGGGGGAGCATTTAACCCTTGCAGTGCAGGAGCAGTTGTTTTTTCTAAACTAAAACCTCAGCATTCAGGTTTTAATTGCAGTATTGGCACTTTGAAATAAATAAGTTGATTTTGTGTTGCAGTTTGGGCACTCGGGCTCAAAAAGGTTCACCATCACTGACCTAGAGTATCCAGGACACACTAGATATTAAAAAATGTAAGTGGTGGTCATGTTACCTCTCAGGAATGGACAAGTAGGGTCTAATAGCTTGTCCTGTTCAACAGAGTTAGTTAGAAATACATATGCACTAGTTTGCAAAAATTGGAAAAGTTATTTGTTTGATTACTACTCTCACAATCTTGTAGTCAGCTTAATCATGGCAATACTAATTCAGACGTTCTGGGAGCTGTGATAGAAAATGTTACTTGTTAAAAGCCTTCTCATGGTCTGTAGCAGCTGTGATCTTTCACTATCAGCCACATTCACTACGATGGAGTTGTTTTGTGTGTGCGTATTTTTAGGCAGATATTTTAGGGACCTAAAATATTTTCATAGGTCATCCAGAATTCCTCACAGATCTAAACAAAATGTGTCTCCAAAACTGTACTAGATTGCAGTAAAAGAAAGTATGTTGTAAATACAAAAAATCAGTCATCATGGGATAAATGTTTATCATCTTTGCAAAGCCAAACAGGAAAAACACATGGATTAACACAAAAATGGCTTTCAGTTCACCACAGACAAGGTCTTGCTGACTGACCGCCATGACTGTTATGTTTTGTTAATAAACTGCTATAAATTAATGAGCTGTAGCAGGCTTGTCATTTCATGGAGTAGGAAACTGATGTCACTGGGTGTCACTAAATAATGTGGTGGGTAAACCTTCAACAAAAAATCATGAGCATTTATACTGTGTATGCAGGGAAACTGTGCGGGAAAGAGATCTAATGGTCTTACTTGGTCCTTCACCCTCCTTGTTCCTATAGTACAAAAACAGGAAAACTATAAAATGTTTATAGTAAAATCACTGTCTTGAGTTTATACTGTTAAAGTCATGGTGGTGCTTTTATAATATCAGCGACGTAATAACAACATGTTTGATGCAAGTAAATAAATGTAGATGGGCAGCTCCAGCAACAGCTTTATGGAAAATACTAAAGCAGAGTGCCAGACAAAGGGATGGTGTACTTGACATTTGCACATCAATCTAGTTCTTGAGGAGAAACATGATGCCATCATTAGATCATTTTCTCCCTCGAAGGCATAAGGGCACCATAAGATCTTTTTTTTTCTCCCCTCATGGTTTGTATAATTTCATGGAATGGCACAAATTGGGTTTTGCATGCGTGAATACCATGTTGCATGAGAATACCAACTTCTACAGATTACTTCCTGTATCACTTGTATGAAGCATTTAATTTCATAAAGGAAAGAGGCCTAAGCTTGTCTATAAAGAAACTGTTCCTAAACCTGCATATTGCAAACCGCAGAGGTTAGAAAAACAAACTCTGTACATGGACAGATGTGCTTCTCTTTGTTGTGACTGGAATTGCCTCCCAAGGCTGAGAAAGAGACAAGGAAGTAGCCTGGAAAATTTTATAGTACATGATTATTACATCAGAAACAAGACTTACATGTCAGATTACTTATACCATTCAGAACAAAATATAAATGTATTTTGTTTCTTCACATGAGGAGGCATTTTTTACCATGCCTAGCATTTGGGTCATGTTGAACGAATGTAATTTATTAAATAATTTGAAACACATCTGTTGTCATTAAGGATAAGCAACAATGGCCAAGCCAAAAAGGAAGAAGCAAACAGTTCCAGTAATTTAGTGAAGGGGAGCCAGAAACAGGGCATTCCTCATTGCTCAAGTGAACACAAATGTTGGAAATACATTGCCTGTGTGCATGTAGCCATCTGGGTCAGAGAAAAGAGTGTCGATTATGTGACACATTTCCAGCTCTAGCCATTCCCAAACTCACAAAGGTTGGCTTGATGCTTGTAAGAAGTTTAGTGAGAATGTGGGGGCAACTACTGACACAGGTAGTGAGTGAAATACAGTGAAGTTAATGAGTTAGTTAATATAATGTCGGCATGGCCCATAGGGCAAGGCATTGACCAATGTGGATTTCAAATCTCTTTCATCCATTGATTTTTTTGTCACAGCTGTTCATATGTCACCTGTTTGAAAAGTGTTTTCAATAGAAACCACTAAAATTTTCCTCTTAACTCTTAAGTTGAGGCAGTAGGATAATGGTGCCCATGATATCATACTCAGCACTGCCCCTGCCCCCTTGACTCTTGCACCAATGACTCAGAAGGCAGGAACAGCATGGTCCGAGTGCCACAAGAATGCATAGCTTATACCTGTGGCAAAGGAATACAACTTTATGTGTTTTATAAGGGAAGCAGAAGAACATGCTCAGGACAAGACCTGGTATTTTCAAGAACCACAAGACAATGAATTGGAACCCATCCTGAGGAGAAGGGTTTCTCTTTTCTGTTTTAAAATATTTCCCTGGCCTCTTGACTGAGAACCAGGCCAGCTATTTTTTAAAAATATTAAGTAGTACAAATAGCTCTCTATATAAAAGCTGGAACAAAACATTATAGCAACAGATGCTTCCCCTTCAGTGCTAGTTTCCGGTACTGAACTAAAATAAGAACTATTATGCCAGTAAATGAATATAAATTTTAAAATCTATTAAGGAATATCATTGTTTGCTGTGTTGCAATGAAATTGATAAAGTTTTTCTTGCTGTTTATCAAAAACAGAGAGTGCGATAAGTGTGATTCTGTTCATACTTTTTAGGTTCTCTTTACAAAAATATTGCTAAACATTTGTTGTAGAAATAGTGCATTTTCATTGATGTATTCTTCATTTCATCATTAAAAACCAATGAGAGATTTCGATTATTTTAATTAATTTACATTAAAAGAACAATTATCTCCAAGTTCCAATTAAATGTTGAATGTTTGGATTTGTACTTATCCAGAAATAGATCATCAATGTAGTAGTGACAAATTGATTTTGAGACTTGCATTTGCATCATATAGACATTGGAACCTCAGGGTAAGATTACATCATGGGAAAAGTTTGCACCCAAACACACTGGAAAGGGTCACCTTGCAGTGAGTAATCACCCAAAAAGCAACTATTCTGTCTGTCAGGGAATCATTCCAGTCCTGCCCAAAAAATGTTAGCTTGGACAGATGTCGTGGTCACTGGGTCTGAAATGCAATCTGTCTTCCTGGGGAAGTGGTCAATGTACAGTACACACATGAGGAATCAATCCCAATGAATCAATTGCACACCTGCTTCAAAATAAACAGACCTCTGCCAGAGAAGCAGAAAAAAATGGTCCCCTGGCACATGCCCCATGTGTACTCTAAACCGGGTTGTTTTCAGCCCAACACAATTCAAACGACGGTGTTTTTTGGCAATGAGTTTGAGCCTTTCGAGACAGACAACCTGATCCAGTCCCTGCTTGATGCAGGAGTTTCTAATCATTACAATAAAGTGAATCAATCTATATGTGTATTGATCATTTTTGTACACATAGACTAATGAATTGTCACACTCTAATGCATATGTTCCAAGTATGGTTCACAGCTTAACCAAACAGAACTCTGAAATAGGATATGGCTGGTTCCTTTTGCAGGAAACAGACTGCTTTATCAGATGAGTTTGTTCTGTATACTTTTTTCTTGAACTAATCACATCCTTCATCTGTGTAGACAATCTGAGGCTCTTTGATTAGATGCTGCGGAAGTGAAGCATCATAGTCTTTTCACTTCTGCTTCAGGTGTCACATTAAACATTTTGCCAAGGACTGGCATTCAATGGGGATTGTATCCCTCCTTCTCATCAAAATGAGTAAGAAAAAATGAGTAAGAAAAATATCTTCCAGGTTTCCATGCCAATTATTTTAGAAAAATCTAAACAGATATTTTTTATTGGCAAAATTTGCTTTTCTGTGAATTCATTTGTTAAAAAAATACGAATTTATGGAATCTTCATTTGTCAGTTGCCTAAATATGACTAAGAATATAAGCCACTGAAAAATATTATCATTACAGTGGACCCTCGACCTACGAACGTCCCCACTTATGGACTTTTCGACATATGGACAGCTCTGACTGCAAGGTTCTGCATCGACTTCTGGCCGGAGGTTCAATGTACAGATGGAAAAAGGCAGGGGAAAAGGGTGGGAAATTCAAACCGTTGGTGGCAAAGAGGCTGCTTCTTTGTAGCTCTTTCGCCCCAACAGTTTGGAAAAGGGAGGCTCAGCCTCCTGGGCTTCCACCGCTGCTGCTACTACCGCCAGGAGGCGAGCTGCCAGACTATCCTGGGTGGGCTCAGCCTCCTGGGCTTCCAGCGCCATCAGCCCTTTGGGAGAAGCCGCGTTCTCCCCCGCCGCCTGGCTTCTCCACTGCCGAAACCACCATCAGGGCAGCCCTTTGGGAGAAGCCAGGTGGTGGGGAAGAAAGGCAGGAGCCGATCCGGCCTTTCTCCCCCACCGCCTGGCTTCTCCCAAGGGGCTGCGCCCAATGGTGCTTTCAGCAGTGGAGAAGCCGCATGGTGGGGGAGAAAGGTGGTAGCAGAGGTTAGAGTCCAGGAGGCCTCCTGGCAGCAGCGGGCACGGCGGTGGAGGTAAGGTGCTGCTTTTTGCTTTTTTAAAAACTTTTTTTGTCTTTCGCAGGGTGGGATTGGGCTGGTGGGGTTATGTTTGTGTTTGTTTTGTTTTTTTGCAGCCCCAGGGGCTTGC
This sequence comes from Pogona vitticeps, assembly GCF_051106095.1. Lineage (NCBI taxonomy): Eukaryota > Metazoa > Chordata > Lepidosauria > Squamata > Agamidae > Pogona > Pogona vitticeps. The sequence continues at coordinate 46,327,690 of NC_135786.1, forward strand.
TGTGTTTTATTTTTATTTTGGGGAGGTATTTTTTTTTCTTGGACCGGAATGGATTAATGGGTTTTCAATGCAATCCTATGGGAAATGGATCCTCAACCTATGGACTTTTTGACCTGCGGCCACCGTTCCAATATATTATAAAACTCTGCTCATTTGTTTAAGATTACCATGTTACCAACCCAGTTATTCCCTGCAGGTATGGAAGCTTCCTTAGTCAACAAGCATAAACTAACTCATTCTGATGAATGGCTAGGTCGGCATCTTCAGTGGAATGTGCACATGGAACTTTTTTATTGAATGACCTCTGTGACCATGTCTATCAAAGCAAGAGAGACAGACTGACAGGCAGACAGTATCCCTGCACTTCCTTTTAATCAAATATAATTGCCCTCCCAGGACCCGAAATGAAGACGTGAGACAGTGATATGGATTAAATATGGGCCACACTTATTAAATCAGTTCTGATTATAGATATAGTTGGCCTCATCAAATGAGGGGGGCCTGCAGTAGTGCGGAGAAAGAAATGCAGGGCATCCACGATACCCTTATCAGTCAATGGGTGAGTCCCAGGTCCCAGGTTCCAGCAGTCTTGACGACAGCAGGAACCTGGCCAGCCTCTAATAAACACCCCAGACCTCGAGCCATCTTTATTTGATGACTGTTGGTCCGAAAGTGGCCCAGCGCATCTTCCCGCTGCCGGCCCTGTAATTGCACAATCCACAGAGCTGGGAGGTTGGATGCGCTGTTGGCTTACCATAATTATCAAAGGGACACACTGAGACAACCAGTTTTTTCCCGCACTACCCGCCAGTGTGACCAAAAATAACCACCAAACAAAAGCCAACAACCCTTCTCCAGTGTGGGATAGGCGAAAAATCCCTCCATCTAATAGCCAATCAGGATAGAGGTCAAAAGTTCCTATCCGGCCCCACAGCTGCGACCAAAATCACACTAGAAAGAGGACGGGCGAGTGGGTGTCCAAAGAAGAAAGAGGACGCGTCGGGGGCGCGTGTTCCTTTAAATAATCCCTTGCCCCCTCCTTCTTTTACATGTGACCAGAGCTTGCCTCGCGTCCTCTGGATCTGAGGAGGGCAAACCTGGTCCTACAGTTCAAGGACATTGAAACATCCTTCCTGCAGCCAGAACCTATGCACAGTATGAGTACAAAACACCTTTACACTGAAACAGGGAGTTGCAGTACAAGATGGAAAAAGATGGGCTCCCAACTGTTAAAGCCCACACACACAACAAAAGAAAATTTTTTTCCAACCCTATTTACCTTCATATCTGTTGTCCTAACAGAAGCCTTAAAGAAACATAACGATTTTCACAACAGCCAGAACCTTGAGGACTAGTGACCCTAATAAAATCATAGGTATGATTGAAATAACAAATAACTTGCTTCTTAACACCCCAAATCAGCTGCTCCACTGCAGCTATGGTATAGTTGGCCAGCCCTATGGGTTTAGAGTTAAACTGTATCCTACCCAGATCCAGAAATACTTCTCAAGCCAAACTGACCAGCCCTTTAATTTATTTAAGGTTATGAAGACTACAGGACAGTCTGTTGTATAAGAAACTGTTACCTGCTTTGAACCACAAATAAACAGCACTCATTTCATTGATCTTATAAATACCTCTTCTTTTTTTCTTGTAGGTTACTGATTTAAAATGCTGGTCTTAAATTTCAGGTTGTTTCCAGCTGCAAACAGTCACAGCATGTCTCCTGGGTTATTCTTATATTATTCCACATGAAATGCCTTTGCTCCCCCTCCCTTGCTGTTACTGTTGTACTGGGAGCCAGGACTGGAATGCTGGTGGAACAGTGTAACTTTTTTTTTTTACTAGCCCAGTCCTCTAATGATTTGTGGGTTGTTTTCAGCTTTTGAAACATTGACATGGATCATGCTGCCACTGCATTCCAGAAATACGTAGTTACATTCTGCACATAATACAGGTTTCATATTAGATTACCTGAAGGGTGGAAGTTGTTCTCACATTTTTGCATAATTTTAAAACCTAGGGATGTCCTATTTAAAGCCAGAGAAAACAATTTCCAGGAAAGCGTCAAGCTGATATGATATTGTGAGGGGAAGTTTAACAATGTGATGTTGAGAGATTGCTCAGAACTATATAAAGCTATGAGGTCAGGCTTTAGAAAACTCCACCTCACAATCTTGAGCTACAAGCACATCTTTTGGGAGGGAATCCTATCCCATAATGTACTCACTTCAAAAGGCTTGAGCAAAGAGGAAGCCACGCTGCAGCCTGCCAGCACTGCAGAAGAGCTAAAACTTAAGAGAAACTAAAAGAAACTTTTACTTGTGGGTAGACACAGTTCACAACTGGGAATGATGTTACGGTGGACTTTTAAAACCATGGGAAAAAAGCACCTTTTCTGGACAGCATTCTGTGTGCTAAGCCTGCTGGGTGAGTATTTGCTATGAAACAAATATATAAAAATTGCTGGATGTCTTGCGCACAGGCAGAAAAGAAAGATGCTGTGAATTTAGACTTCCCAGTGCTGTAGTTCTTGGGATATTGAGAGATGTTTTGTCTTTTGTAGCATATGTTTGTTAGAGAGTCTGAAGCTAAGTTTTATGATCTAATGGACATAAAATACATGCACAGCCCCCCTTCCCCCCTCCCCAACTAGGGGTATGTAGAAGTACTGTGCATTCTGCAGCTTTCTATAGCTATATAATTACACTCATGGAGTGGTGAAGTACAGAAGCTTATCAAAGATATTCATTTTATTAATTGCATTGTAATGATCTATACTAGAGACCCCAAAGGATTGTTAGCAATCCTTAGAGGTTCATGTGCATTCATTTTATAATGCAGAAATTCTCAGGCCATGTAACTAAAGGCAAAGTCATTTGATAGCTTTACATTTAAGCAATATAACCTGCTGCTTAAAAACCACTAGCCCTACAATTGCAAGTTTCAACTAACTGGTAATTGTTGCTGCTATCTTTAAAAGATGGCTTATTTGCAAATGATAATACCCAATCAATGTGTGTGTGTTTTCAGAAAAAAATTCTCTACTAAAACCACTGTTTATGTGTTACGTTTCCACAAACTATTTTTGAAACATATAATGAAATGAAAAGTTATGTTGGTACGTCTTAAGTTGCATGTGAAAGCAACATCCAACCTTTGTAAAATAGCCATTCTACTTGAATTTCTCTATAGGCAACAGAGCAGGAGATTGTACCTCCTTCAGATAATTCATTGTTGTGTTTCTGTCTTTTCATATCGAGTGCATTTTTTAGCACTCCTCATAGTACCATGTTTACACTTCTCTGAAGCTGATACGGCATGGCATATTTATTTATTTTGTAGCATTGCATTGGCTCCTCTTAGTACTAAGTCCTAAAGACTTAAGATTTTGCACTCTTCCTTACAATTAAGTCAAAGTTCACAGTGCATTTTTATTCGCCACCTATATATCACATAAGAAGAATATGTGTTCACCTCCACTTTTTCAGGAAAATATAGTACCCTTATTGGAAATCTGAGAAGCTGGTGTATATCCACACATATTGTTTGGACATTCATGATGAGGTTTTATGCTTTACATTTACAAGTGACTAATTGCACCTGTAGCATCTACAAGTATCAATCAATTCTTCTAAGAAAAAAAATGTCCAGAACAGTGTTGAACTTTCTTGAGTTTTTTCATGGCTATAAGGAGACTTGCCCTCTTGTATATGCATATCAGTTGATAAATCAAGTAACTTATGATTTGAGCAGAGGTGCAATGAAAACTAATTCAGGTCCATTGCTTTAACATAAGCAGCATTATGCTCTCAAGATAGTACAGTACTTGACTTTCTGCTACCCCAAAAGGAAATACATAAGGTGGAAAGGCACATATACTATCCCAGTGACGGGTTATACTGGCTTGTGTTTAAACTGGTCTATAATACTGTAAATAAAAAAATCAAATGTACTTTTTTCTAAATTATGTGAAAAAATCTTTGCAGCTGACATTCTAATTCTCAAAAAATGCTGTAACTACATAGTATTGTGGGTTTGTTTTCTATTTCTCCACAATGTGTGGAATTACTGCTATATAATATCTCAAGTGCTGTACTGAACTATATTGGACCCTTTTGAAAAGTATCCTGTTATTCGAAGAGCAAATTAACTTTTATATTCTCTAAACATTACCCCAGTTTATAGGCTTCGTACCTGAGGGAGTAAGACTTGGAAACAGATTTACAAGTAGATGATTCTGGGACACCTAGACATTCAGTTGCACTGTATTATAATTTTCATTCGTACTCAAAGGCTGAATGCATCTCCTGATGGGCATGAAAGGATGCATCCCTAGTCACTAAGTACATGTAGCATAAAGCGGTATTGGGGCCAACATAGAATCCCTGTAACTGGTGTATTTTTTATCATTAGAAGATGTATACAGAGTTCTGTTCTGGCCTCCTGTCTACACCTGGCAACCATTTTCAAGAATATTATTTTACACCCGTGTCTTGTGTTCTCCAACTATGTTAATAATAGTTTACTTTCTTAGACATGTTGTCTGAAAATATGTGCATGACAAGACAAGCACTATGTTTTAGCTGAAGCAGTGATGGAATGCAGACACACAATGTTTCCATTCTTAGTGTTTAGTTTCAACCTTATTAATAAGATTAAATATGCATATTTGAAGGGTGGGTTGTTTTGAGTGATTACTAAAGCCAGTAATTACTCAGCCTTGGGCTGTGAACATCCCAGGTCTCCCCTAACTAAAGCAATGAAAAATCAACTAGATAACTGACTGAATGTTTTATCAGAAGAATATACTTGCAAGCTAACCACATCCCTAAAATCTCCACCATCTGGGAGAGTGCATTTCTGAGAAAGATGCAAACAGAAACAGAGATGGTTTAGAGTTAGCTCAGTTGTATAAAGTTAGAGAATATGGGGACCTCCACATATTAAACTCCCATCAGGCCTATTTAGAATACTTAGTGAAGGAGTATGGCAGCTGCAATCCAGCAACATCTCATGTTCCCCATTTATAACCCTGAACTGGTGTGTCTTGCTGCCCATTTCATTTGGAGGTAGAAATGAGAGGTGGCACCTTAGTTTTTAGGTATTTTTTTTTAATAATTCAGAATCAAGCATATGGGGAATTAGGACTGTACTACTGGAGGTAACCCTGTGGATAAAACACAATAGGAACGGGATTTACCTTTTGTAAGGCCTTCCACTCCCATAATTAGATGAGACTTCAACAGGCTGAACTATGAAATGGAAAGGCCTTAAACCTTGACAGAACAGCCCTCTGACCAGTTCCCATAGCACTTCTCCATTGAATGGGAAGAAAAGTGTCCTGTTGCATTGTGAGACTTGTGTGGATTCCCTGTAATTTGCAATGGTACATGGGAAGGCAAGTTCCAATGGGGCTACCTTGGTATTCTCACTAAATTATGGGAGTGGACGTCCTCAAGATACACAAGTTCTACCACTACAACTCATTTTACATTGTACAGTATTTTAAATGAGATTTTGTTGAAACGGTGATCAGCTTGGCAGTATTTTTAGACTTGTACCAAATTCCAGTATGAACGTCTAAAATTTGCTCTCAAAATTACACATGCCATGGCTATACTTGAGTTTGGGTAGGGTAAACAAGCAGAGCACAAAAAAGAATTGTGTCTCTCCACACGTGCAGTGGACATGCATTTGGGAACTGCTCCCAACTCTAACATACATTGTATTAGCATATTATCTGCATGTCTACAGTTCATTCACCATATATGTTGACCATATCAACTAAAAATTCATGAAGAACCTTTTTGGTTTTTCACTGACTTGTGCCCCTGGGTTTTAATTTGCATTCATCTTCTACAATCAGATTCACTAAGTGCTCTATTGATCTGATTCTGCTAGATTCTGGAAGATGTATAGTATACAGTGAGACACTAAAATTATAAGCTGCTACTAAATCGAATGAGAATATAGCTTTTTTATGGGTGTCACTCCCCCAGTTGTCATGTGCATGCCTTCAAGAACAAGGGTGTATTGAAAGCATTTCATTTCAGGCAAATTTCAAAGATGACATTATAAAACAGGCTATATGTGCTATATAAAACATTATTAGAATGCCGAGAGATTAATTAAGAGATATGTTTGACTTAGGCCTGAAATCATGGAGGACTAAATGGCTGCTGGGGATGGAGTGTGCATGCAAGTCTCATCTGCCGCATTCCCACGCCAGGAGTCAGCCAGACCTTTGCCCATTTCATGCATTCAACTACATACACTTATAGTGCTATCATAATTGCGAACCTTGTCTCATCATGGATTAGCTAAATATCCTTGCTGGCTCATATGCAGATTAACATATTAAACACATGAAATTCTTGCTGCCCTTCTGGTGTGCTGGCAACCAAGGGACAGTGTTTTACATACATGATCACATGAAAGCATCCTGTGATTATCTTGACTGCTGCCATTGGTGTTGTCAGCAATTGCTCTAGACCTGAAGCTAACTTCCCCCTTGACGCCTTGTATCAGGAGACTGGTCTCAGAAATCCTGACAAAATATTTACTGAAAACATACATGGTTGGGACAAACACAACTGCTTTGTGCTTTTGAAATGCAGAAAGTGTTTGAATATATTTACAAAATTGTATACTAATTCCTTGGAGATGCATGGCAAAATGGATCTCAATTTCACTCTATTACTTTCTTTAAAGCAAACTTTTTTTGTACTCTTTTGACTGCTTCTGCAACCTTTCATTGCCCTCCAAACATCTCCCTTCCCCACTTGTTTTTGCGGGGGGGGGACAATTTTACTTTTTTAAAAAATCATAACTTGAAAACCCAAACTTCCTGAGATTTGGTACAGAGCAAGAGCAGACTGTCTGCTATGTCTCTGACAAATTTGGTGCTAATGCTGTTACTGATAAGCTGGTTCCATGCATGGGCCATATATAAGAAAGTCACAGTTTTATCCTTTTAGAAAGGCCTTTGTTGAAGATCAGTGTTTTAGCACCTGCAGCCTGGATCCCTTCTAAATAAGAAAGGGGTGGGGCCAATAATTCTCTTTCAAGATAAGCAGAGATTAGACTTTTTAATTTATTAGATCCGATTTAAATTTCAAGAAAAAAAGTTGCTTGCTTCTGCACTAGAGGAGGAGGGTAGAGAAAGAGTTTTACTTTTAAAAAAATCATAACTCAAAAAACTTTTGCCCAAACTTCCACAGAAGAAGGATAGACTGTCTGCTACATCTGTGGCAAATTTAGTCTGATTTCAAGATTATAATTTTTTGTAATTTTTTTGTTTGGGCTGTCCCATTTTTAGAATTGCCTTGTAGATTTGCTCTGCTGCATTATAACATTCCTGCAGGTATCATTTAAACATGCTTTGGATGCACCTTTAAATACATAATATATGAGTGCAATATATATAGTACATGGCCCTTACCCAGTAGCTATGATTACCTACAGCCTGCTGATGAGAGTAAGCTTAGTAACATACATCTTTGTCATTGCACCTCTAAAGGATGCTTCAACACAAGAAATCTGCTGTAAAGAAACAACACTAGTGTAAGTAAAAGCATACAAACTATGCATAGTCAATAAAATCCAACATCACATTACCTAATCTTAAATGAAATATAATTTTAAACAACACTGTCCTAATATTATTTGAATTACATTCAATCCCTCCCTCTAGGATCAGGTTTCAAAGTTTGCAAAAGTCTGCATATAACAAAAAACAGATTTTTTCATATATGTAATATCTTGGCAGAAAGATAAACTATTGATGTAGCAGGCTAACAGCCAAAGCAAAAAATCTCTTCTACGAGTTGTGTCCAAGAAGGCTTGAGTGTCTATTAGGTGTGTGTGCTTGTTGCTCAACAGTGTGATGTAATGCTTTAAGTTGTCATTCTCTCTCCTTCCCACATTCTCTTCGCCCTTTTCTTCACATCCTTCGTGACTGCAGAAGTCCACACCCTTATCCTGTCTGGGGCCATGTGGAAAAGGAAAAGGGGTATGGGAGGGGGAAAGAGCATGGTTTTATCAGATATTTCCAGAGGGAAGGGGACTCCACCCTTTTGAATTCCTGCCACATGGCTACAGAAAAGCAGAGCTAAAGATTCAGGAGTAATGTAGGTCAAAGTCCACAAAGGTGCTGCTTGTTTCACCTGCTATATTATTTCCCATTTCATAGGTGTTCTGAATTGAAATTGTACAGAGCTTGAAAATTTAGTTTTGAAAAGTACTGTAATTATTTACAACTATAATACCAAGATTCAAAAAGTAGTTCAATTATCGACAATGGTCAATAATTTTGAAAAAGAAACTTTCCTTTCCTGTTTCTCAAAGTAGCCAAAATGGGAAAATTTAGTTACTTTTAAAAATGCTTGAACAGTATGAGCTGTTGAACTACGGTGTTATTATTTCTTGAGCTTTTAGTGTGCCTACACGTCTGTAACTGTAGAGGTAATTTTGAACATTACTGTTACACAATAAAACAAGAGAATCTATCCCTCATTAAGTTCAAGTTGCATTGTAACTTAATTATATCTTTGATATAAATTAGTTAATTAGAAGTAACTACATTACAACTAGCTACTTTTACATTTAGTCATGTAAATAATGGAGCTGCTTGAATACCTCCCCCAGCTACAATATTTTTTTTCCTGTAGACATATTTAGAAGAGGAAGATTGGAAATTTTTAAGTGTGGGCATGGCAATCTGGGAACATTTGTGACATTAATAACTAGCCAATTCCTTGGGTGCAGATAGGTAGAGAATGGGACACTCAACCCTGTAGAAACCAAAAAAAAAATGCAAAATTTCACCTGGTCTAAGTTAATTTTTCTTTAGGTGCACATAATTAAATCTGTTTGTTTCATTAGATATTGATATCCACCTCCTTATCATTACCTCAAGAGGCTGATGGTTAGTATGAGATGCAATGGTAATTTCGAATTATTATTTATTTACAAAACATAAATATTTAAGTACTGTACACAGCTTTAAAAAGCAAACAGCTTTATTAAGAGGCAATAATAGCTCTTATTATTTATGTGGCATTTTACATCCTTCAGGGTGTTGTACATGCATTGTCTCTTGCAGCACCTCTGAAGGTAATCTGTTACTCAGATGTCCATCATAGTGCCCATATGATGTACTTGTGCAGAAGATTGTAAAGGTAAACTGCACACATCTGTGCACGTTAGAATATTTCAGCATTGTCTGTTATTTTTATTAACACATGGAGATTTCAAAATCATTTAAAAAGGGAGACCTATCTCTGTTTACCAGGGAGTAACCCCACCACTGCCCATAATGAGATTTACACTTGAACAGACATAAATAGGATTGTACCGTTGGCCACTAAGAATTCTATATTATCCTCCAAGGGAATATTTTAAAAAGTGAACTAATGGTTTATGGGACAAAAAAGCTAAATATACAAAGCCTTAAGGCTTGCAATTTCACTAAGCGAAGGTAAAAGGCTTTCCATTTCTCTGGAGACAGTTATCGGTCTAAGCAGCTAATGATGCAGAATTTCCTTTTGGTTATGGGAGAACAAATCACTTTTAAGATGTACTTATGTCACATGGGGATTATTTGGTTTTATTTGGAACAAATAGTTCTGTCAGGTAATTGTTTATCTTTGGAAAGCCAGCAACAATCAGTATTCTAGATGAATGATATTTGGCCATTGTTTGAAGAATGCAAATAATATTTAAATTGGCAGCACATTGTCTCATTCCTCTCCTCTCTCCTACAGCTAATTGATTTGAATAAGTGTGTTTTTAATACATTCTCCCATGAACTGAGTACCCCAGACGTCAGCTGCATTATGCTTATTGTTTCCACTTGGCTTCAGTGACATCGTGCAAAGCCAGTGCTAATAAATTCGTGCTGAAGTTCCAAAACAAATGAAAACGAGCTGTTCAGAAAGTTATGTAGATGAAGAAAAGCACAGTGCAGGATAATGTCAATGTTCGGTGTTCAAGGGCAGTAATGCAGTAGAAACAGTGCTTGCAGGGTCTAATTCACAGGAACTGCCAGGGACTATGACATAATCTGCCACGTCTTCTTTTTAACTCTAAATTCATCAAATCCGTAAAGTAGTTGAACGGTGAATGAATTTTCCCAGGAACTGTATATTGTGTAAAGAAAGCCTGGATGTAACTTAACATATTTGAGCAGGGGGGCAGTGGTTGGTCCAGAATGGACAACTAAGAATGGACAACATGGCTACTTCTTTGGAAAGTAAATTCAGCTGGAACATGTTAGCCCAATTTGTGGCGGGACAATTATTACGTGTACTATACAGTGCCATCACTGTATAAGGTCCTCTTCACAGTTTTATAAACAAAAGAGCTTTGTGTCCTGAAAGAAATTCTGATGACAAATTGAGCAGCTGCTCCCATTATTAGTAATACGGATGACCAGTATGTGACAAGTATTATGTAGAAATGTATACATCTCTGTGAAAAGGACTTGCAGTCTTTAGTTGACCAACTTAACGCTATAGGGTTTGTGAATGTCAATGCTGCAGGTCAGGTTCAATCGAAAAAATTTTCAGTGCAGTAAAACAAACAAGAAAGCTGTAAGAACTGCAGTTACTTTGCATTCATCTGATAGGTAAAGGTAAAGATTCCCCTTGACATTTAGTCCAGTCATGACCTAGGGCACGGTGCTCATCCTCATTTCCAAGCCATAGAGCCAGCATTTGTCCAAAGACAGTTTCCATGGTCACATGGCCAGCACAACTAGATGCGGAACACTGTTACCTTCCCACCAAGGTGGTACCTATTTATCTACTCACATTTACATCCTTTCGAACTGCTAGGTTGGCAAGAGCTGAGACAAGTGACTCTTCTGACTCTGCAGCACAGAAGCTTCTGCAGTTTAGCCCACAGCACCACCACATCCCTATATTCATCTGATAGATGGTAGTAAAATCATATACAGTGGTGCCCCGCTTGACGACGATAATCCGTTCCAGCAAAATCGCTGTAGAGCAAAATCATCGTCAAGCAAAATAAAATACCCCATTGAAATGCATTGAAAACCAGTTCAATGTGTTCCAGTGGGGGAAATACCTGCTCGTTTTGAGAAGATCGTCCATAGGGTGGCCATTTTCCGATGCCTGTATAGCGAGCAATCAGTCCTGAAAACAGCGGGGAACCATTTTGCACAGCAGGTGGCCATTTTGAAAACCCGATGATCAGCTGTTTTTGATTGTCGTAATGCGAAAAACCAGTTCCCGAAGCAGGGAACCGATCGTTGTCAAACGAAAATCGCCCATAGAATCATCCTTTTGCGATCGCAATAGCGATCGCAAAAACATCATCGTCAAGCGATTTTGTTGTATAATGAGGTAATTGTCAAGTGGGGCACCACTGTACTCAATTTTCTAATATCATTTCATTTCATATTTGAATTGTGGATGTGATACGCTTAAGAAATAGAAAATGATTCATTCAGTGTAGTTACTTTTCTGTAGCGGAATTACTCTCTAAACCCCAATGAGGAAAACAATGGCTCATTATATATACAGTGGTGCCTCGACGTACGAAGTTAATCCGTTCCAGAATGGTGTTCGTAAGTCGAATCAGCATTTCCCATAGGAATGTTTTGAAAACTGATTAATCCATTTAATGGCTGTTTGTTCTTATGTCGAGGCACTGTTCTTAAGTTGAAGCATTTGTTCCCATAGGAACTAATGCAAACCCGGTTAATCCGTCCTCTACCACTAGGGGGAGAATTTTTTTAAAAAAACTTAAGGTTTAAAAAAGGGCAGGAAAGGAGGGAGGAAACAAATACCTTTTAAACAAAACACCTTTAAAACCAAGCAGCTTTAAACAAAACCAAGCAGCTTTTAAACCAATTTTTGCATTTTAAAATTACACTATCAGGTAGTACCAGGCAGTCCAAAGTCCATTTCCCACTTTTTTGCGGGGGTTTTTTGTTCGTAAGTTGAAGCTCCGTTTGCAAGTCGAAGTAAAATTTTGTGACCGGAGCTGTTCATAGGGCAAATTGTTCATAGATAGGGGCGTTCGTAAGTCGAGGCACCACTGTAGTAAAAAATATCTTAAATGCTATAGGAAGATTACCAAATACAATTGTATAATTATGTATCTCCAGGCAGAAGGTCTCCAAAACGATTAACAAAATTCTTTCTGACCCAAGACAATGGTCTAACAATGGAATTCTTTCTGATTTGGCATATATCATTAGATAATGGATTAAATGACAAGTCTACTTAAATAAACATTCTGAAAGACTTCATATTGAGGTCAATTTTTTAAATTATTTTCCAAAACAAATACATCAAAACAAAACAGTACAAAATACTGACTAACAATCTAAAACCCAGTGCACCCCCACACCCATGGGACCCTTTGGAGTAATTATTTTATTACAAACCTCTTTTCCAAAATTGTATTGATTGTATTGATCTACCCAAATACCATAAAATATCCAAACTTATTTCCCCTCTTTTCATCTTTAGTTCATTTGACGCAATGTCCCATACTTCATTATACCAAACTACGAATTTGATATCATGTTTGTCTTTCCAGTATCTCAGTATTAATAATCTAGCACTTGTCATAAAATTAGAAATCAATTCCTTTGAGTAATAATCAAGTTCTATCTTATCAAAAATAGACAGCAAAGCAATTTTTGAGTTAAATTCTTCTTTTCCAAATATATCACATATTTCTTTAAAAATCAATTTCCAAAATTTCTGAATCAATTTACACTCCCACCACATATGATAATACGTGCCAATTTCTTCATCACATTTCCAACAGGCCTTAGAATAGTCTGAATTTAGTATGTTTAATTTAACTGGAGTCATGTACCACCTTAAACTAATTTTTTAAAAAATTCTCCTTTATTCTTACCGATATTAATCTTAGAACTCTCATCTTCCAAATTTTTATCCAATCCTCTGTTCTAATTTCTGTCTTTAAATCATATTCCCAAATTGATTTTAATCCTTCTATTTCAATCTCATTTTCCTCCTGATCCATAATTAGGTTATAAATTTTACTTACTACTCCCTTCTTCAAAACATTCTTCTGCATGTCTTCATGTGATGATAGAAATTGTTCATACTTAGTACATTCTCTACATTTGCCATTAATCCTCAACCATTCACTAGTCCATCTGTCTAATTGGATATAATACCATGATAATTTATTAGTTTGAAATTTAGCTTTAATCTGATCCTTCGAACTCATTTTAACCATCCAGTCCTTCAGTCTGGCAACCTTTTTATCCTTAAACAAATCAACAAAGCCCTTCAAGTTTGCTGGGAAATGTTCTATTACAGTCACTAATTTCAGTGTTGAAGTAAAAGGACAAAGCTTCTTTTTATATCTGTTCCACACATTTAACATGTTTCTTAAAAGGTTTATTATATTTCTGATTTATTATATTTCTTTTTACTGCATTGAAGAAGTATTTTTCAATATTTCCATGTATTTCTGAAGATTCCATATCCCACCAAAATTAATCTTCTTTCGTTATATATAATATCTCCAATAAATCTTAGTTGATTCGCTACATATTTTTTTTATTGTGAATACTTAAACCTCCACTTTTTTGCATCTTATACCAATATCTTTTATTTATGCTTGATTGTTTTACCTTTATTACAAAACCCATTAATTAGTCCCTGCCAAAACTTAAAATCATCATCTTCTAATTGTATCGGGAGCATCCTAAATAGAACTGTTATTCTTGGTAATATTTTCATCTTTACCATAGTGATTCTCCCAAACCATGAAAGATTCAATTTAGAGTACTCCTGGAATTTATCTTAAAATCGCTTCTTAATTTATTAAAATTTTGCTCCTTTAATTTTTGAGTCACTTTGACTATATTCATACTTGTATTTAATATAACTACACATTTTAAAACCATATTTATTTACAAACTTTTCTCGTTCATACAGTATTTGTTGTGATTAAACATCATTACTTGTGTTTTTTCCAGTTAAGGTCAAATTTTTAAATGCAGCTTGATTTCTTAAAAAAAAAAACCAAATTGAATTGTGTAGTTTAATTCATAGATGGAGAAAATGGAGAATTAAGAATGATTGTGAGTTCATTAACCCTCTACTGATTGAAAGAAGCAGATCCCCACTGGGGAAGGATTCTCTTCCCTTTTTAGCAAAATCAGGAATACATTCTACAGATCCTACTTTAGCCACTACCTCACAAGACTTTGTGTTTAAAGTCCTACTACATACACAATTTACCTATAAATTGGCTTATAAAACTGCCCTTCAGGCACCTAGAGACACCAAAATGACAGAGAAGTTTCCCATGACTCTCCTCTACAATATCTCCCTGTTTGGTGAAGACTGGGTTATACCAAGCCAGGTGCTAAAGGGCGCTTTCCTAGGTTACCCACTTGGTGAGTATATAACTTAGGTGTCTGAAACCTAATCTTCACCTAACTTGGAGGGATTGTAAAGGAGAGTCAGCAGAAATTTTTCTTTGATTTTGGTGTCCCAAGGTGCCCGGGGGAAACTTTCCGGGGGGTGGCACTTTGTTCATTCATTGACTTTGATAAATCATAAATCAAAATGAATCATCATTTTCCTGATTCACACCCATATCTAGTACTGAAGGCTGGATACTCCTCTTGCAACTGTGCTATCTGAGTTACAAGGTTATGCTGATCTAAAACTACACTAGTTGTCATAGGTTTCATACAAACAAAAAGATCAGACTAGCCATTTTCAGAGTCTTACAGTCTCCTGCTGCAGTAATTGCACCCTAAAGGAAACATGGCAGCTGTCCTTGAAGCAAGTCCTCTGATCAATTACATGTATTATTTTTGCTGGAGGAAGGACAGCCGCCTATGAGCAATGATGGCTATTGTGCAGGTTTATTTGCTTTGATCATGTAACACATGATAATATTATTTTTTAGGGTGCAACTATGTAAAATGGCAAGATATCCATGTTCTAATCTCTCATCTTCTTTTAAAAAGCACAAATGCATCTGTAGGTGGATCTGATTCCACCTGGGCCCATTACGCTGGGGAAGGTTAATACTTTGTGCTCTGTATATTTCCAAATTTGAATCACTTCACCTCCTAAACTTCTGTTTGCCCCATGCGGAAATGTTTACTTATATTGATGTGATTTATCCTATAGAGTAACTAGCACTTCAGAGGAGCTATTTGAACTATGAAATGGTTCAAAGAGTAAACAATAGACTTCATTTCCAAATACACTGGCTTTACTATGTCTTGAGAAGTTGGCATGACTTAATTTACTCTTTAAACAATTGCAGAAGACCTAATCCATGCCACTGTTTCATCTAGTGTGGCCCAGAATATCTGCCCTTAAGGTCCTGGAATTTTGTGTGGTGCTTTTCCAACAATACATTTCCATTTGTTCAATAGCTGCAGCATAACAACAGTGCACCACAAAAAGTTATATTCCCATTTCTCAAGATATAGATGATTTAATCACTCTTGTATGATGCTTTCATTTATGTTTTTAACCTCTTCTTTGTGGAGATAGACAAAAAGAATTGGTAGGAATCAATGAAAGTAAAAGGGCAATCAGACAGGTGTATAGCATGCTATTTGGTTCACTTTTGATGCGGTTTAGTTTGCCCTATTTTCTAGTGACCAGATGTGTTTTCAATAAGAGTGATCCATCCTGCCCCTTTTACAAACTGTCCCACTCTTTTCTGGGACAGCTCTAGGGTTGCAATTTATTTGTGTGATTGGCAGTACTCCTGATTATCTTGTTTTGTAGTCCATATGGTTGGTTAATTTGCAGCCAGACAGAGTAGGGTTATCTGAGGTGACAACTCTGTGATCTGTCCAGTGGTTTGTGATATTAAAAGTGAGAATGGGGGAAAAACCCTCCTAGGTTTCCATATATTTTTTTTAAAAAAGGGATTCTCTGAGTGATGCAGTGCAATTCTAATACAATTGAGGTGTTTTTCAGAACAATATGTGCAATATGCACAGCATATTGTAGTATAACACACCAGCTAGGTTGGTATAACAGTACCAACTAGGTCGATGCATTACTGTAGCACTACTTAACTTTATTTAACGAAAAAGCAAGGGAAGTCCAAGTGGCCCAAAGAATGTAGGCCATGAAAAAAGGTGGGTTGAGTGTGTGTTTCTCAATATTCAAAAGGGGAACAAACTGGATCAATCTAATGAGCTGTCTGAATCCTTCTGATACGAGAATAAATGTCTCCAATGTGAATGGAAGGATCGCTCAAGTGAGAGAGAAAGTAGATCACACTAAAGATAAGAGCCTTTTAAGTGCAAACCAGATCACTCCAACTCCCCCATCTGGTCATGCCCAAAGGGGCCTTAAATATGCAGCAATCAAGCATCACAAAGAAGAATGCAGACTGGAAAACATTTTCAGAATGTACTAGATATCAGATTAGCAAAGTACATGGATTAGTACTTATCATACATTCTATATTTCATAGAGCCTTTGAGAGCCAAGGATCCAGTGTGAACTAAGGATCCAGTGAATGCACATACAAGCAACCACGAGACTGTGAGCACTCACATTTTCTCATAAGTGGACACTTAAAGCACGAGTGCATGCAGATTTTTTTTCATTATAACTATGTGTATGTGTATGTATATTCATGCTGTGTTAGTAAAAAATGTGTCTTCAGGACTATACTGTACTGAACATGAATCCATATGAAATAGTTACATGCTGGGTAGTGGCATGTGAGACACCTACCATGCCATTTCAGGCACTTGGCTCTGAATATTTGTCCTAGATTAATTTTAAGATAATCCAGGCTTTTTGGCAGAGGGAGTATATCCTCTTGCAAGACAGAATGTTCTTTTACTAAAGCTGACAGATATCAATAAACAAGCTGCCCAAACACTGGGAAATAATTGATTTCTTATTCTCTTTCTAGCCTTTTGAACTGGAAGGAGAGAGGTTCATATTTAAAATTCCACCCAAAACTGCTTTCCCTTTTAAAATAAAAAGGTAAAGGTAGATAAATTACATTTATGGTAGTGAAAGCCATAATATATATCAGATTATTACTCCTGGAATTGTCATTTTGTTTCTCAGGAATCCAAGGGTAGCTTTGGAAGAGCATGCAATGGAAGATGTAAAAATTATTTACTTGGTCCCTAAGATCTTAATGTAACCACCTCTGAGGGAAATTTATCTCCACTTTAAAAGAAACAGTAGCAAAATATAGAAGGCTTATTTAAGAACAGTTGTTCTTAATAACAGTAGGATTTGTTTTAGCCTCAATATTAGTAAGTTCCTAAAATGGGAGTGGCCAGATGGGGGCATATTGCACTCCTCCCCCCAAGACCACACAAGGAGCTGTACCTTTCTTTCACTGCCACAAACATACTATCTCTATGCTGCTAATGTTTTAGCCACAATTGATGATAAATACCTAATGATTCAGTTAGAAAACATGGTAGATACAGAGTGTGATTCTCTACTTCTGGGGATAAGGGGTGTGTTCCCTGTACACCATGTTTCTCAGTAGAATTGCTGGCATTTTTATAGCAATGGTAGAAACTTTAGTAGAAGGGGCCAAGGGCATGAGTGTAGTCTGGTGGCTGTGTGATGCCCACCCATCATAAAATGGAAAGCGAAATTGTTGTTGTTATTGTTGTTGTCGTTATTGTTGTGTGCCAACATAAGACTCCTTATGGTGACCCTATGAATGAGCAAGCTGGGTACTCATTTTACTGACCTCAGAAGGATAGAAGGCTGAGTCAACCTTGAGCCAGCAATCTGGGATTGAACCCCAGGTCATGAGCACAGTTTGGGCTGCAGTACAATAGTTTGACCACTGCACCACGAGGTTCCTAACATTAAAAATGGTACATAGTACCAATGAAGCAAACATTATAGTTGTATAGTTCTTTTGTAGTAATGATTTTCATGTTCGACTGCAGTCCTGTGTTGGCACTTTCTTCTTACACTTTCATTTCAGGTAATTGCTGTACTATTAACATGGTGTTGTTCACATATCTTAAATTACGAATGTTTCTTCCACCAATTTTCACTCCTCCTTCATTTGAATCAAATCTTGATTTTCATATGACATGTTCCGAGTGCAGATTGAACAGATAAGGGGATAAAATGCACCCTTGTCTAACACCTTTGCCTCCATCTTCTGTGCTAACAGTAGCTTCTTGCCCACAGTACAAGTTGTGTATCAGGACTATCAAGTTCTAAGACACATTCATTTCTTTCAGAACAACTCATAGTTTCTCACAATCTCACATAGTCAAAGGCTTTGTTGTAGTTTATAAAGCATAGACTGATCTTCTAAAAGCAAATTAGTTTTCAAAACAACCTGTTTAATTTATATATTGAAAGTATAACTATTAAGTGTATTTTAGATTAATTTAAAATACTGTGGTGCATTGCATCAATTCCTGTTCTGTTAGATTGTTGCTACTGTCATTAAGGGAAATTCTGCTTCTAAATATGTGAATGATTGAAATTATGAATTTCTTCATAGATACTACTTTGAGCATTACAAGTACAATCTAGGGACCAGACTACATATTCTCTGGGAGACTACATCACCTAACATTTCTTTTTTCACAAAATGTATCCAAGGATGCAGTCAACTTGACTGGATGAGAACTGCATTAGAGAAAGTGTTTAACCATGCTCCTCTTGGCCAGTTTTCCAATCGAAAAGCATCCCCCAGATGCTATTTGTCAATATAGGTACTAGATAAAACACATTAGGGAGAGAAGAAAAGGGTTTTGTTTTTAAAGTACAACAGAAAAATTAGTCAAAATAAGTCATTTTTAAATTATCTAGAATGTTTGTTTGTTTGTTTAATAACATGATAAAAGGTAAGTGATCCACATGGTTATGGAAGAGCATTGTTTGATGTGCTTTATATTTTCTATATCCTTCACTTCTCATCACTGTAATCATGCTTCAATTGTTTCTATGGGGGATGTTCTATCTTTGCTTCCCCACCTCTCCATAGGGGTCTCTGAGATCTCTGTACATGGCCACCATCATTCTTTCTTTCATTCTTGGTTTCCTTCTCTTCAAGAACACACATGCTCTAAAGCAGAACATTCTCTCCCTCCTCAGAGTGTTTATCTTCAGGTACTACTCTTAATTCTGCATTGGTGGTACTTTTTTGCCTCAGGTTCCATACAAGCAGCGATGAACTGGATGAACTGCTACTCGTTCCTTTCACATTCTCCTCTTCTTGTTCCCACACCACTTTCCCCCTCTTTGATCTGATATAAAGCCCCAGTTTCCTCTCTCACTATTCTCTTTCATTTGTTCCTCCCATTCCATCCATTACCAGATCATGTTGCTTCTCCCATTTAGTTCTTGAATTGTTTTGTCCTGATATCTCTCCTCTCCTCATGATAAATTACAAGGGTGAGGACAGCATGCAGCATAGGCAGCTCACAACCTGAGCAGGATGTTGTTTGAGCCCATCTGCTTGGTTGCTGTATTAGCCAGTTGGGTTTTTTCTTTGATTCTAGTTTGCTGCCCATTGCTCTCTGATTCAATCCACTGGTCTGGCTTGATTGCCATTTCCTAGACTCTATAAAAAGTAGAGCTACAATATAAAATATACAGTCAGTTTTGGCCAGCTAGTTTGGAAGAAAAACACCTTTCAGTATGCCCCGAATAAAGACATCTACAGTATAGTCTGACAGGATTTAATAGGTTTATACATAAAAATGATGTAGTACTGTGAATTAATTATGTCTTAGAAAAATCCTTTACACTTATGTATATCAGAATTTGATTCCCTACTGTGCCTCTTGGAAGAAGAAACAGTATGTGTGGCCTTGAGCAGCTGCCCAGTCCCAGAACGCTCCTAGCAATTAACCACTTCTGAGTACTCTGTACCTAGGAAAGCATGGAAGGGATAGCCATGAGTCCGATTCAGCTTGGTGGTATTATTATTAATGTACTTCTGAACTGAGCAGCCTGGGGGTGCTCCTGGACCCCAGTCTAACTCTGGAAGCCCAGGTGGACTCAGTGGCCAGAAGCACCTTCCTTCAGCTGCGGAAATTATACCAGCTACAGCCCTACCTGGATGAGCAGAGTCTCATGACAGTTACACATGCACTAGTAACAACCCATATAGATTACTGCAATGTGCTGTACGTTGGGTTGCCTTTGAAGACAGTCCGGCAACTGCAACTGGTTCAGAATCGAGCTGCACGGCTGGTGAGTGGTGGGGCCTCTAGGGAACACATCAGGCTGTTTCTGTTCAAAATACATTGGCTACCAGTCGCTGCCCGGGCCCAATTCAAAGTGCTTGTTTTGATGTATAAAGCCCTAAACGGCTTGGGCCCTGAATACCTAAAGGACCGCCTCCTTCCATATGAACCTACCCACCAATTAAGATCTAGCCAGAGGGCCCTCCTGAAAGAGCCATCCCTCAAGGAGGTAAGAGGGATGGCTTGTAGACAAGGAGCCTTTTCAGTAGCTGACCCCAGACTATGGAATGCCATTCTGAGGGACATTCGTCTGGCGTCAACATTGATGACGTTTTGGCGCCAGGTCAAAACCTTCATGTTCCAGAAGCATTTTAATTGATATAATAACTGTGGTCCTGATGGCAATTTTTAGAGCATTGCATTTTTAATTGTATTTTAATTGTTCTTATCTTTTTATCTTTTTATTGAATTCAAATTTTTGTAAGCTGCCCAGAGACCTTTGTGTAGTGCGGGCAGCATATAAGTTTGTTTAAATAAATAAATAAATAAATAAACAAACAAACAAACAAACAAACAATGTTCCTGAAGTTTGAAAGTTAACTGGGGGTCAGTATAGTTGGATTTTACAGGCACTTACCATCACCAAAAGACTTATACTTCAAGGATGGAAAGATAAACATATATCATCCATCATCCAATGGCCAGAAGTTCTTTCTATTCTGGCTGCACATGAATGGCTATCTTACAGATGCCAAGAGCAAATGATGTTATATATACTGTACTCTATATACTGTATATAGGGTCAGCTTGTGCACCATCGAGTCAGAACTGACTTATCGTGACCCTAATAGGGCTTTTAAGGTAAGTGGGACATTTAAGAAATGGTTTTACCAGATCCACCACTCTCTCCCAATTCCAAGCGGGGAAAGCCCAAGTTTCCTAGGTTATAATACAGCATTCTGTTCACTACACCACACTGGATATCATATTGTTCAGCTTACTTTAATGTATATACCTAGTCCATTATTATATTTTATATTTACTCCCATTTTTCCTCCTTTGTTTTCCCCTCCTTCCTTTTCCCACCCCTTTTTTTTCTTTCTGATGGTTTGCAATAATTCTTTAAAAAATGAAAATAAAAATAAATGAAAACCTCTCCCAATTCATGGATAAAAGTTACAACTATAGGAAAGTCTCATTCTTGAAGGTTTCACTGGGAGGCCCTATGATTAAGACAGGAACTTCAGTCTCCCTCTAACAAAACCAAGAATCTATCAATACATTATGCTGGCTCGCTCAGATCATTGCCAAATACTGATGACAAAACTGAAAGATATGGGTAGCAAAACAATGCAACAACATGTGTGCTTAATTTGCATATTTTAAAATCGACCTATCCAGATTTGAAGAAGTGGCATGTGGCAACCATGTGTTTGGTCTACAAACTTTCTCTAACATGCAGGAAGAATAAGTATACTTTCTTCCCCATGTAGATTGTACTTGGCAGATTGAGAGTATCTCTCCTTTCTGGGCTGATGAGAAATCTGCCCCTTTTCTCTGGACAAAGTGAACTACTGAAAACCAGGATCCCATGTGTATATGCATGAGAGAGTACAAATGTGTGAATAAATGTGTGCAGTCCAGTAGGCCTACCACCTGGGTATGCCAGGTTGGCTTACTATTTGGCTTATACTGGCATGCAGACCACAAGCACCCTCAACACTGTTGTTAATGGCCCTTGGCATTATAGGACCACATGCAGTTGCAATATTATAGAATTTAGCCCTCCCTCTGCCTTCTATTAGTGAAGACTCTAGTCCATGTTCTAGCCTTTTTTCACCTTGACAGTTGCACTCTTTTTTATTTCTGATCTTTAATTTTCTTGCCACTCTATTGATGTACATCCAGCATATTTAACCTATGGTTTTTTATCCACACGTGGAAGTTGTCTTTTGTATCATATAATGCACATACATTTTCAAACAGGGTTCATTTTGTTTCAGCTTGTCTAATCTGAGACCCAGCGGAGATTTCAGCAAAATGTCATATTATCTTATTGAGAGTTATAAATTCCTTTCTTTCATTTCTAAAAAATATAGTTTCTGGGGAAGATGAAGCACAACTGGAACCTAAGAGTACTACCCAAGCTACACAGAAACCCACCGTTCCTACATTGGGACCGAAAGAGGAATCCTCTACAAAGAATACTGTAACAACAATAGGTAAGAGCGTTGTTATTATCTTCCATATTCGAGATTTAGTACTTCTTCCTCATTTGCCTGTTTTTCCATAGTTTCTTCCATTTTCTTCCTAGATCATAGAAATCCTTACTTGGAAAAACCCCAGAACAGTACCTCACTCTTCACTGGATGGACAATTCCTAGCTCTATATTTCAGTGCCCAGTATCCAGTTCCATAGCTCTGTGAGAATTACATCACCAGTAGTGGCAGGTGTAGTTAATTAAAGAGTTACTGTTTTGATTTCTGATTGAGCACATAAGCAATGAGACAAAGTTGTACATAAGCAAAAATCAAAGCAGACTCTCTTTTATTAGTTGCAAACTACTGCTGCGGACAGCGCTCCCACTGTGCTAGTGAAAGTGTACAACAGGATTCAGGCCTTCTCCAGAAGATAATTCTGTCATGCCATTGCTCATTTAGTGGATTTTATAGGGGCTCCAGATGATGATACCTGGAACTCTCCCCACACTTTTTTTTTCACTGCTTTTGCCAGTGAAAAAAGCAAAATCCAGTAAGGCATAGCGCCTTCTAATTGTTACGGTAAGGAACTCTCTATTTAAAAATTCACCAAGAGACATATGGGCAGTGACAGATAAGGGCAATAAACCTATCACCTCTTTGGCGGGGCACTATTTTATCATCCCAGAGTTTTCTGTATGGATTATGCTAAAAAGCTTTTCTTGCTATAATTGTGAATACATGCAATGGTGCTGAAACTGCATTATAATGCTATAGTAGCACCAATTTTGCCTTTAAAAAAAAAAAAAAGCACAAACATTTCTTCTGATTGCCATCATTTTAACAAGATTTGCTTCCTCTCTCCCCAGCCAAAAGACCTGATCTATACTTATAATCTCTTGGACATTTTGAATTAGAATTGTATGATTAGCCAGCCAATTAACTGTAAAATGTTTAAAGGTGCTAATTAAGTGTTTGCTTGTTTGCTTGTTTGCTTGCTTGCTTGTTTGCTTGCTTGCTTGCTTAAAGAATCATATGGGTTCTTCCCTTTCAGTGGCCACTCAACTTAACTGGACCTTCTTTATCCATAGCTAAATCACACCCACTGCTGTAGATGGAAGCTGGCCAAACACAAACACACACACATGCCAGAATAATCTGAATTGGGGAAAAGTCAATTGGACTTCCACTAATTGCATCCAGGGCATGAACCCCAATTAGCAGTGCTATGGTTTTTAGGATTTTTATGAATAACTGGTTCATATAACAGATAGTTATCTCTTATTCTCTTGAATGTATGTGTTCAGCACTCCATGATATTAATCAGTATACTTTTCTCTCTGAAGGAATCACACAGCTGCCACAAGTTTTGGCACAGGTTTGGAAACAAGATAACAATGTGGGACTGCTGGTGTTCAGCAATGGATGTATCAGTGACAACTTTCAGAGGTTGTGGGAGGGAGATGACAGTGCAAATTTTCAGGCATTCACGTGGGGATGTCATTTTTCTTTATTTCTGCAACAGCCAACACAAGGGGTTTCTGATTTGTAAACAATGTGTAGTAAAACAGCATCATGCAGGCATTACTCTTTGATATAGGTAACCTATATTTTACCCCCTTTGGAGGTAATAACTATCCAGAAGTAGTTTCAATCTCTCCCTTTTTTATGCATTTTCTCATCTCATAATCTCCAAGACAGGTTGTTTCACCCATGAGCCTTAAGATCAAATGAGGTGAGACACTCAGAAGTCTGTGATAAGACCCACCATTTTTGTTCTGGTGATAAGTAAATATTATAAAATTTAAGATATTATGGTAATAAGCAGAAGTTTTTACTCCTCTTTTTTTTTCATGAATGTAAATTCCCTTTTCTCCCAGGGCTGCTGTTTATCCCATGGGAACACAAATACTATAAAAATGGACTTCAGGGTACTGGTATTAATAGAGAAAAAAATAGAGATCGAACTGTGGCTTTCTAGGCACCTCTTATAGGTTGCCCAATAAATTTGAAACTGTATACAAAAAAATTCTCAGACTTTACAGAAGTGCAAATATGGCAGATCTGGAAGCTAATAACCTTCTGAATATATAATTGTGTAATCTTTCTTAATAACATGCTTACTATTGATATGGTTTTCTGTGTTTTAATTGACTGAACTGTTAGGGTTTTGTAACCTCTCATGCTGCCTTTAGTAAGTGTGGCTGGGAGAGATCTTCCTGGGCTGGGGTGACCATCAATCTATCCAGCGTTAGCCAATCATTCCTTTCCTGCCTCTGAATTCAAAGAGAGCCCCAATTCTGCTCTTCAGCTTTCTCTTTCCTAAGTCCATTGAAGGCCTGTTTTTCAAAGCAATTATGTTTTTAGCTTGCTGCTGATTTGTAAGTAAATGAAACATTTTTTATTCTTTGTACTAATAATGTCTCAGAGTGAGTTATTGAGACTGTAAGTGCCAGTTAGTGAATATATATAGGTGGACTACTATACAGTATATAGGTGGACTACTCAGGGGAACTTGAAGCTGTTTTGCTCTATGAATCCCTGTGCTTCTGCTGCACAGGTAAAGGAATTCAACCAAAAATTCAAAACTCTGCAACATGAATTCAGGAAGCATCTTTATATCAAATAGACCATTTGTTCATTTCACCCTACACCCCCTGACTACCACTGGCTGTCCATAAGATCAGGGAGAAGTCTTACATCTGCAATGCAAGCCTTTTATAAGTGGAGATTCCAGGTGCTGAATTTGGAAATCTTTCACTCCAGGGACTGACTATAGCTGGGAATTTATGTTAATTCTAACATCTGTGCTGTCCAATTCTCATGCCATTTATTAAAACAAATTCCTATTGCATGTCACTGAATGCAACAGTGTAAGTTTGTTTAGGAAGATCTCTGTATGTTTCTGCATGCTTTCTACCTTTTTTCTTTTATGTTTGAATTCTTCACTTTAGGATTCCTGGTATGCAGAAAAGCAATAAATAAAAAAATGTTTTATACTTTTAGGATCTTCAGTATATCCAGCAAATGAAACTGAGGCAAAAAAGGGGACAAATGAGAGCAGCATCACTGCAGTACTACCAACCACCCTCAGTTCAACATTTACAACAGTGCAGTTATCTGCAACAGAAAACATCACAACACAAGCTCCCAACAATGTAACAAGCCAAAGCATAATTCCAACAACCCGTTCAACTGCTTCTTCCACTAAGCAGACAACACAGAATTTCGCCAGCTTACCTAATACAACCCAAACTACTGACAGCACTGTAACGGTAAGGAGTATAAAGAATGCAGACTACTGGTTTAGATGCAACAAGCAATTCCAATTGTGAAAGCCATGTTTTAAATTTGTGTTCAGTCAGTGAATCCATTCTTCCTAACTAAGCAAACCATTATTTCTGCTTCTTATGGAATGCATCT
This sequence comes from Pogona vitticeps, assembly GCF_051106095.1. Lineage (NCBI taxonomy): Eukaryota > Metazoa > Chordata > Lepidosauria > Squamata > Agamidae > Pogona > Pogona vitticeps. Next base: position 46,353,518 of record NC_135786.1, read on the forward strand.
GCAAAATGCAAGCCATATTGTTTTTCTCTATCAACCTTATTATGGTCTCTCACACATAAAATCATAGTTCCCTATTTCCAGGCTGTGAAGACAACATTCCTCTCAGGTAGCTCTTAAGTGTCAATGGTACACTTGTTCAACAATGCCCTTCCATTGTCAGTTACTTGCTTGGATTAAAGCACCTAAAATCCTACTGAGAGCATCTCACACCATAATTCCACAATTAGTCCAAAAAAAGGAACTTTCCCTGTCTCTGAGTCAGGTTTCCATAGTAATTGACATTCATAGGGTGATGTAGGGATGACAGTTGTCCAGAATGAGTGTCCTTGTAGCCACAGCAAGCCACTGCTATGCCACTCATTTTTAAAAGAAAAGGCTAGAATCCTGTTTATGCCAGCATTTGCATTAAGTATAGTAGTTGGTTGTACACCAACTCGTGCAACTCATACACAACTGGGAATGTGAGTGGCAACTCATTAATCAGCAACAATTCACATCTGTGATTTGTGCTGTTAAACTAAATAACAATAATAATCATGTGTCATCAAGGCAATTCTTACTTACAGTGACTCTTTTCAGAATTTTCCAGGTAGAGAATACGCAAAAATAGTTTACCATTCCCTTCTTCTGGTGGCATCCTGGGACTATGCAGCTTGCCCCAACACCACACAGGCTGGTTCTACTAGCAGGAGGCACAGTGGGGAATCAATCTCCCAGCCTTGGCTCTGCCTAAATGACTGAGTTTGCACAGTAGGATTCTGGCCTATATTTGAAAGATATGGTGTAGTAGCTACCAGACAGGATGATGAAGATATTCTGAATTGGTGCAAAAGAAATAGGCAGGTGATAGAACTGTGCGCAATTTTCATACCTTCAAAACTTACTTTCATGATTCAGGAGCACATTTCGATTTGTGTGTCTGCAGATATCCAGGTATGATCTCTAAGGAGTGAATTTCCAGTTCAGCTGAACTCTTTGGCTATGCTCCCCACTTACTCTTTACCCGATGCATTTACTGCCTTAGTTATTGAGCTTTGATTAATGTGCTTTGTGAGCAGTTCTGTGAGCTGCTCAGACTTCATATGTTAATAGCTGGCTTTACAAACATTCTGCACACATAAATAGCTTTAGAGATGCTGTAGTGAAGTTTCCACTTCTCTCGGTGCACTGATTATTGCTCTTTCCATCGTTTCATCCGTAGGCCAGTATCACATGCGTGAATAAAAAAGAAGTGACTTCTGGCACGGCTGTGATATGTTTGGAGCTCACTGAGACCCTCACATGTGTAAGTATAGGGCTACAATTGATCTAAGAATCTGAACATTGAATTTCAGTATGTCTTTCTTCATAAGGTGCTCAAAAAACATGAAGTGTTATAGCTATTATTATTTTACATTTGTTTCAACAATGATGTGAGGTAGCATTCCTTTCCCAGCCACATTAATAAACCATTCCAACCTGTGTCTGTCTTGAGAGCATACCCAGCATGATAATATTTCTTTAAGAATATCTGATGCGCTCACTCTTCCTCTGAGTGTCATCTCTTCTCTTTCCTCTACTTCCCCAGCTCAAGCCGTCTTCCTCCACTCTCCCCACTTCATTTATTCTCTCTCTTTCTTTAGCTCATTCTTTTTCCTTTCTTTTTTTTTAACTCTAGTGCTACTCTTGCACCGTGTAGGAATATCTTGTGATTGCAAGGACAATAGCTCTTCCTCATTTAAGAATCAGGACAATAGCTCTTCCTCAATTGAGAAGCTTCTGGATCACCTTAATAATGACCCTACAGTCCTCTTTTTTGTAGAACCTAAGATGGCCTTCACCAACCTTGTGTTCTTCACATATGTTAGACTACACTTCCCACCAGTCCCTGCCAGCATGCTCACTTGCCTGGAGGCATATCTGGAGGGCATTAGTTTGAGGAAGACTGATGTAGAGGGCAGTTTTCACCAAAACAAATATAATGGCTGGGCATCGGTTGGCGCATAATGCAGGCTAAAGGCTGAGAGGCACACAGCAAAAGTACAGAGAAAAGTAGCCCCAAAACTAGTGCTGGCTTAGAATGCAATCCAGTGAATGTTTATTTTTAAACAAGTCCTTCTTCATTCACTGGGATTACTGTGCTCTGAGTTTTATAGTGCTTGGAATTCATTGTTCAAGAGTCATACTTTTGATCTTGGCATTATAGGAGCAAAGAAACAAGTCATTTATTTTGTCTCATCATTACTAAATTCACATTAGCTGCTCCTGACCTCCGGTTCTTCATTATATTACTGTGGAGAGTTTGTTTGATCATTCTTCTAATTTCCAATCAAAGGTGTCTGAGGATAAGCATTACAACCCTGCAAGACTGACATAACATACTCAATTTAGTGGACAAAATCCTTTTGGCATAATTTTATGCTGTCATAACCCAGATTAGCCACTGGAAACATTTAATTTAAAGTAATTAAGAGCTTCTTATCACCCTCATTTTTAGTTCTGAAGCTTCCTGGGGATCTCTTTTGCACTGGGGAAGCCTTTGGAAACCTCAGGCTGGGCGGGTAAAATATGAAAAGAAAAAAATGCCACCAGCACTAAATCCAGATTATGAAAGCACAAAATTACACAACATTTTCCCCATTGAAATCAATGGGGAATACCACACAAGCAAGTTTCATTGTGCTTAGCAACATACACAAAAAATTTCAGTTTAGAGTAGTAATCTCACAGGGAGGAGTATACCAAAGCATCACTTGTAATATAGCTTCCACATTTGCTCCTAACCTCATTTTATTTTTATGGACATGATGTTTTGGAGGTCCCATGTCATTGTTTCCTATGAAAACATCATTTCTGTGATATTTCTCATCCAGAGCATAAATTGGAATAGTGTACCCACTCTTTGGTGCTAAATTAACTTATGCTCAAAATAGTTTCCAAATGTATCACATGACTAATCTCTATGTTGAGAAGACAAACTCTCTGCTTCTCACTGTAATGCCTGAAGAGGGCTGTTGCCTCAGCCTTTAGCTTTAGAGGAACTGATAACTGCATCTGAGTTGTGAGCAGATAGAATGGACGGTATCCCTTCTTTGTTTTCCTGTTGGGTTTTTCCAGTAAACTGGTTTGTACCTCTGGTCAGTACAAAGGAAACTGTGACACTTACTCAACTATCAACAGGTCTTTCCACAGCAAAGGAAAATCTACTCAAGAAAGTTTTTTTTTCCCACAGCTAAACAAATGTCTGTGGGAACTGTATGACTAGATTCTTATTTTGAATATTCCATTTTCCAAGGCTTAAAGAGTTATGTGATGAATTGTATTCTGAATTTTTGTAGCATTGCTTTTATTTAATTATTCAGTGATGTCATGTGGCAAGCACTTTCAAAAACCATTTGCAGTTGTACTGAAGATATCTTTAAATTGCTTGGTTTTTTTGGAAATCTTGGAATTACTAAAACAAGGAGTGGTCTGGACCTTTAATGTACTAGGTTTTTATGTATTAGGCTTCATCTGGCACTTGAAAGATGATCATTGCTTTATAATATGGGGAAGATTAAAAACTGGCATTCCTTGCCCACCTCCATAGGTGGGCAAGGAATGCCCACCTATAGAAGCTACTTTTCCACCTTCATACAGATTAGCTTCATGTAGCAACCAACCATCAGCACATGCAACCAGATCTAATCAGGTTAAGCACCTGGCTGCAGAGCCAGGGCTTAAAAGTTTGATTCCCCAGTGTGCCTCCTAGGAGAAGAGCCAGTTTGTGTGGTCTTTGGCAAGCTACATGGTTCCAAAGCACCCTGAGGAGAAGGGACTAGAAAACTGTTAACTTTCTACCCTGTTATTCTTAAGTGTCTGTCTGTCTCACTCACTCACTGTAGCGAGCATGCTGAAGCCTCTACCAACTCAGGCCTCCAGGAGCGCTCACTCTTCTTCTTCAGTTGCTGCCACCAATTTTATCCAATATTTTTTTAAAAAAAAGCCAAGTGTTGTTTCTAAACAAAAACTTGTTTATTGGTTTAAATAAAATAAAGTAAGTAAATCACAAGATGTTAATCAAGGTCTCTCACTCACTGACACACACAGACTCTTCCCTCGCTGACTATTTGGCTCACAGGTCCATAGACACACTCATCACTCACTCTCACAAAATCTCCCTCTCCTACATCATACACCCCTTTATATATTCCAGCTCCTCCCCCTTCTGCACCACCTTCCGTCCCCTCATTGGCTGATGTTCCACTGCCCACCTGTGACGGACAGGCGAGGACAGGGCTGAATGCTACACTCACTCACTCACACCTTATTTTCTCCTTTCCCAATAATTATAGTCTAATCACCTTTCAATGAAGGGGCACCTACTATAATCGGTAGTCCAATGCAGCTGCTTGAGCATGGCCTTGTGTTCCACCAGTCCTAAATAGAACTGAGGTCTAGAAATGGCAGAAGCAGATACAGAAGTAAAGTGATATCCAAGCCCCCTTCCATCATATCTTGGAACAATTTGCTCATACTGAGGGATAGGATCTGAGGCCAAACCTTTCTAGGTTGGACAGATAGGACAGGGGCCATTCCCTCCACCCCGTAAAGGTGAGTGGGGTGACCATTTTTTTCCTCAAGGATACCTCTAGAACAGTGGTGTCGAACTATGGCCCTCCAGATGTTCTTGGACTTCAACTCCCAGAAGCCTTCACCACCACCTCTGCTGGCCAGGATTTCTGGGAGTTGAAGGCCAAGAACATCTGGAGGGCCACAGTTCGACACCACTGCTCTAGAAAGTGTTCCAGAGTGACATCGTGATAGAACATACTTGTGACAGAGGACAGGCAGGAGAGGGAAATGACCATGGACTGACACTGTTATCTGCCACAATAACAGAAAGAAAGCATTTAAGAGAGAGGGGGAGAGAGCACAAAGTAAATGAAACCTCTATTACTGGACACGGAGCCCTGTCCGTAAAGCTGTTAAAAATTTAAGCAACTCACAAAGGATTGTGGGAGGCTGTTTTATTCCCCTCTGCTGCCAAAAAGCATGTCAGCAAAGATCCTAGCAGATATTTTAGTGAAACTGTAGCCTCATTTTTTTCTGACTACCAACATAATTTTTTGACAGAAGTGTATTTAACAGTTAATGTTAAGAATTAACCTAAAAGAGCATATTCTAAAAGATGTCCCAGGAGCCAACTTTATCTCATGAAAATGTTGTCAGAATTGCAGATATCCATTCTTTCCATGGTCTCCTGTTTTGGGAATAAATTAAAATCTGGGCCCTGAACATGACTGGAAAAATGACTGAAGAATACTTATGACTTAATCTCTTCAGAAACAGATAACAGTTCTGAAACTTTCCTGGTCGACACTTGGGAGCACTTCATTTGCTGTTGTTTCAGGAATCACTTGGTGCATATCATAGTGAAAGCCAGTGCTCAGAAGTAAGGTATTACAAATAATATTACCTGCAATGTGTCACTTTTTTGGATAAGCAAGATGGAATGGCTTAAGTATTGGATCGACATCCTTTTCTCAAAATCTTCCCCAAAAGCTATGATTATTAAAAAATTTCCCCATGTAATTATTATGGCTAATGTTTAGTCTTTACTTTCTTTCCCCATTAATTTTGACAACTAAAAAAAATTTCGAACATTTTGAGGGCATTTAAAATGTTTTAGAACACATTCTATTTTTAGATAAAAACTGAATTGCAAATGCAATGAGCATCATAATAGATTGCTAAAAGATTTACATCAGGTTAGCAATAAGACATTTTGGGGATTTTGTAACAAAATATATTTAAAAATTGCTTTTTAAAATCATTTTCCAAGTTTTACTGAAAGTTAAATCACAATAAGACGAAACTTACCAAACCAGAGCTATTTCATGGCAATGGGTAGAGGGAAAAGTCAAGCGGATAGGCTAGAATAGACTCAATGAAACAATAGGGATTTAATAAGCCCACTCCTCTGTACATTCCATTGATTCAAAGAGGCCTACTGTACTATAATTGTGACACTACGTTAAACTAAGTTGTAACTAGAGTAGGCCTGTTTGAATCAATGGAACTTATGGAGGAGTTGACTCACCACATCCCCACTGATTCAGTGGGTCTACTCTAGTGAAACTTACTATACTAAGCAGCAGGGTTTCAGCCAATAAATGCTAACTATTCTGTCTACATAAATACTTTTCACATCATGGCTGACAACCATGAAAACTCTTGACCTGCAAAGCTCTGTTCACATCTCTGATTGTGTGAAAAGGGCTTAAGAACTTTCATGAACTGTGTATAGGTGGAGTATTTCATTCCACATAGGTAGCACCATTGCAAAAAACAGCTACCTCAAACAGAGAAGGAAATGCTTGCAATAGGTACAGGACTGAAACTTAATGAAGGATGGACAGGGAAGTATATTAGGAGTCAACGATGGATAGTTGCCTGAAGAAAATGGGGGGAAAACCCTAACAGTGATTGGATTTAAAGGGAAAGTTGCAAGACCTGGGTGGCACATTAGTTCAGCAATGAATCAGAGAAAGTACAGCAAGCAGGAAATTCCCACAGTCTAGATAAGATACAGAGAATGGCCTTTCCCAGTCAAAACAATGGTCTGGCTAGCGAAATAGCCTGCTGCAGATGGTGAGTGACCAGTTCTGGATGTTTATGTCAAATATGCACAACATCACTTTCAGATACCTATCCTTTTCTCTATACATTTTTCAAAGTTCTGCCTGTCTTTTCTGAAATGGGTGAGCCAGGAGCACTTAGCATGTAGCCTACTATTGAATGAAGAGAAGACTGCTATAACTGTTAACTGCATCTGGGGAATTATGAGAGCTGTCATTCAAAAAAATAAGTTTCCAAAATTCTGACCATTCCGCTTTTATTTCCCTCTGTCTCTATTTCTCAGTTTGCTTTGGAACACGTGTTGCATGGAAATTGGCCAAAACTTTATTCTAAGAATGTTTATCAATAGGGGATTATTACAGGCCATTTAAGATATAACACTTGTTTACTTGTAATCACATCCTGAAGAGATCTAAGGAATGTTTTGCAGTACAATGATGCCATTGGAGAACTAGATCTTTTCACCTAATGGTTCTGCAGTTGAGTTCCTAAATTTCTTCATCTATAACATCTCCAGATTACAATTCAATGTTTACCTTGACTAAATTTGTACAAGATTTAAGGGAAAAATCCATCAGTTGTTGATACTGCATTAAAACTCTGTCTTCCAAATCACCAAACCTACCTATGCTACAACATTGTGTGACTAAAATATTTATTTTTAGCTCTTTTAAAAGCCAAAGGATGGCCCTGAACCCAATCCAAAGGACACGTATACGGTGAATTCCAGAAACTTCATCATATTCTTTGAGGCACAAAATGACCAAGAGGAGGAAAAGCCTGCAGCACTGTAGCTTTCTCCTCCATCTCCTCCCACCATTGTTGGAGAAGAGGGGTGATCTTCAATCTTTGTGTGGGAAGGTTTTGTTCTTTGTGAAATGTGCAATTGAAAGCACCATCTGAAAGATGTGAAACATTTCCAAAACAGGAAGGCCAAGCGTTTGTTTGCTACTTCCCTCATCTCCTGCCTGGTGACCAAAAAAAAGGAGATAGTGCTTATATAATGCCTAAACAATAAGAGCTGCTTTGGTTTCTTTTGCTTTTCAGTTCTTACAAAAAAACCCCACTCCTATTATTATGTACTTCTGTCAGTTTTAAATATGGATGGAATGTTTGTTCATTATAATAAGCAATATCAAATGGGGAGGAAGCCAAGTATTCGTTGTACACAATCTGAAGACAAGCGTGGGTGATACCTTTATTAGACCACTAAAATATCACATGCAGAAACTAGCTTTTGATTCTGTTGGAATTACTAATTACTGTCTCCCAGCCTGATCAAGACTCCTGCAGAGTCAAAAGCTAATTTCTGCTTGTGATATTTTAGGGGTCTAATAAAGGTACCACCCACTCTTGTCTTTTCAGAATGAAAAACTAGACATTTAACAACTTAACTGCTTTTATACTGTTTTTGTGTTCAGTATTCACAGATATGAATCTGAGAACAAATGTTCTGGTTTATATTCCCTTATTGTTAATTTGTGTTTTATTAACAGGCCTGATCTTGTTCTTGCACTTTAGCGATAACAAGGCAAATTAAAACTTACACATGCATGGCTAAACCAGTTCTAAAGAAGGAGTGACCAGTTTTTGACCTTTAGTCCTAATCAGCCCTAATTCATCCATAGTGAAGGATTTTGGAAAGCACAGTCCAAAACATCTGGAGGGCCAGAGTTTCCCACTCCAGTCTAAAGCATGGTTTTCCTAAAAAGATTTAAGTCATTCGTGTTTTGTCTTCTTAGTTGCCATGAACATGCAATTCTTCAAAAAGCCTCTGGTTAATGAATGTAGAATATTGTGCTTCTGTACCCATGATTCTAAAAGCCAACAGCAGCAGTCAAGCTGGTCTACCTATTTCTTTCTTTCTTTCTTTCTTTCTTTCTTTCTTTCTTTCTTTCTTTCTTTCTTTCACTTTTGTGCTCACTGCCATTCGCCAAGTGACAGAAAACAAGGGAAAACCCTAGAAGTTGCCCCCTTTTTTCATCAGTTAACCACTTCTCACCCAAACACAAAGCAATTGTCAGGGTTTTTTTTTCAACATGTGTGAATGGTTGTGAGCAGAAGAGCATAGTTCAGTACAATACATTGGTGCCATCCCAGGCACCAGTAATTAATAACAAGACACTCTAAGCAAACACGCACATGTGCATGTCCCAAAGCACCATCATCACTTCATCCTCATATTGTAATTATTTCTCAGTGTTATTGTTGTTGTTTTCTTTGGTATATTTATATCCCTCTCCTCGTTTCTATGATCTCAGGATACTTAACTATCGTATGACATCCCTATGCAGATTATGGAAATCATAAGCAGGAACATGATCATCGAGCTGCCATCTTTTGCTTTTAATTAGTTCCATATGAAAACTTTCCAAATCAGTTCCTTGGGGAAGTTTTCTAAATCAGTATGCCTTCCTCAACCTAGTGTAGCCATCTGACCAAGAAGTTGATATGCGACTAACATTGTGAGATATCATTGCATTGCTTTACCATAGAAAGATTTAAAGCTGTACAGAAGCTTGTAGAGAATTTCAGCAACTCTCATTGCTATAATAAAATATAACTGAAGAAAACATTTATTTGACACAAATTTGACATTTTTCCTTCCTACCTTCTACAGGAACAGTTTAAAATGCAGAAAGAAAAGGACCTAGGAAGGGTGTTATGTGTGATAAACACAACATGCCACATCAAGTTATCAGAATCTAGTGTGAAGCGGAATTGCATACTGTTGGTTGACGTTAGCAATGCAGGTCAGTTGAGCCAATATGCATAGCCTTTTTGTGTGACTGCCAAGAAGCAGTTGGTTTGTTAAATTTGGGAGGTTTCTGTTTCAGCCCTGAAAGTGGATTTAAATCATTTGGAACCACAGCCTGAACTCTGATAATAATTCACAACTAGAGTGGGCCCATTGCATAAATGAAAAAAAAAATACAAATAATCCCAGAACATGTTAGTTTCTCCAGTTACTGCTGTTCCTTTTTCATTTGTGCCCTGAAACATAAGATCTTGCACAATGAGACAAATTCTTCTAAGCATGAGTTTATCCCTGTCATTAAATCACATTTGCAGTATATAACAACAAGCCCATCAGTATTAATCAAAGATTCATAAAAAATTATTTTTTAAGAAAGTATTAATCAAAGATTCAAAATAGACAAGATACTCAGATTGTATTAATCATTCCTTGAAATGGTAATAGATATCTGTTTTGTCTCAGGACAAGTTTTTCTTACCTTTGTATCTACAAATTAGTTTCTTTTGTGTTGTGACTGACCGTTAGGGTATAAACATCAGTCTAATTAGCAAGTCACAAATGCAGCTCTGGAGAAATTCTGACACTGGAAGAAAACCATGCCATCAGCTTCTAGACATTAGCTGAACACCCCATCTGGCTTGGCCCTACAATTGGTGACTGATGGTTATATAAGCATTCTAAGCAGATGGTTTCTTCCCTTGATTGTCCATTCCAGTCGTTATTTCTAACGTGTCTTGATAATTCATCATGGATTGTACTTCTCCCACTGAAACAAAAGAGAGTGGGCATTTTCCTGAAAATGTTTGATATCTTCATAGTCTCTCTCAGTGTTATAGTAATGGATGCCATAGAAAAATAACAGATGAACCCTGGTTTCTAATTGTACTTTTAATTATTTTGGAAACTACAGGTGCAGATGCACTGAGTAAAGTTCTCAGTGAGAAGACCCATGATTTGCAAGAGGTAATAAACTAGCAATACTTACATGTGGGACGTGGATGGTATGGTAATGGAATCAACTGCCTCAGCAGATGATGGACTCTCTTTCACTGAAGATTTTTCAGCTGAGATTGGATGACTACTTATTGTGTATATTTTAGCTATGGATTTCCCACATTGGCAGAGGTCTGGATCCAAAGATCCTTGGGTCCCTTGCATTTCTATAATTCTGTGATTCCAAGAAACCACACCATAATGAGGTAGTTTAAAATCTGAATTAATTGCTCTAAATCCTAATCGCTATCTATCATGGATAACCTGTAAAGGTACAGTTTTTTGCATTTTTTTTTAAATTAAGAGGGCAGATAAGGAATATAACATATGAGTTAAACATTTTAATAGTAAATCCAGACTAACATTGGGAAAAGCATCCCGGATTAATTTCTAGCTCACCACATTTACTATTTTTAGATACTAGATTTCTTCCCGCCCCCTTTTTTCTCTGTCTTCTGACAAGTAGTATAAGATTTCTAGCAGGGAGTTGTGATCAGTTAAGACATACTAAAAGAAAATTTACATACATGACACCCTGAAAATGAAGTTTCCAAGTTGCCATCCTGAAAATTTAAAACATGTACAAATCTTACACACACACCCAAGGCTACACCTCCTACAGATATTTGCATATTATTTGGTCTTATGTATGTAAAATATACATATGTGAAATAGCATTAATATACAAATTGAAATAGGATCTCTATACAATTTTTCTGTCTCTTACTTTATAGTAGCTATGTTATACCATTGTGTAGTCATCACTTTTGAGTCCGGCAGAATTTTAAAATTGTATGAATTGTATGATGTTGGAGCCTTAACTATTATGTTCTTAGGGCTATTGTACAGTATTCTAATGAGGGTTCCCAGTGCTAAATTAGCATTTTTGCACGCTTTACATCTTCAGAGCATGATCATGCATTAATTAGTTAATCATTACTCTCCAATGATTCAGTCTTTGCTTGTAAAGCTAGACTCCGGGATCCTGTAAAAATAGCACTGAAACGCTAAATGTGCCCATAACTCTTGCAGCTGTCATGTGATAAATGTCAGGGAAGCAGGGCTAACTATAGAAGATAGTTCAAAACTGAGTCTGATACAGGAAAGAATAAATTGTGAACCACAAGTTTCTCTCATGCACAAGGGCATCAGATGGGCAGGGAGTATTTACAAAACCCAGTACAGAGATGGATGGATTTAAAAAAATACAAGACAAAGCACTGAATGGTATCCAAATTCTATTTTTTGCACTGACTATGACAGATTTTAGAAAGGGGGGGAAATGGCTCTCATGAGATTTAGTATCCTGACAATTAAAAATAGACTGCCAGAAAATTCTGATTAAGACTATTCAGTTCCCAACATTATGGGTGTCAAAATACATGTGGCACAGGAAATTTACAATTTCTATTTCCTGTGTTGTTGTTTTAAAATTAAAATGATATGGACAGGATCAAAATACAATATAGAAAAAGTAGATTTCATAATTTCTCATGCACCATATTCCCTGCCATCCACAAAGCTGAAATTTGGCCCAAGATGAAAAGTATACCATACTGCAGTATTATCTGTCTCTGTAATTGCACTCAGACTTTGATAGTCTGTACTCCTAAACAAGACATTAGAGACCTATAATTAGATCTCTTCTTTTTAATTATATAAAAAAATAACACACCTAAACAATAACAAGGCATCCACAAGTTGTCCTAACTGGTGGATCAGTAAATTTTCCATGACAAGGGAAACATCAGTACCAGGGAGACCATTTTGATGGTAAAAATGGCAGATAGGGAATGGACCGTGATCTCTGTCCAAACATAGATCTTTTAACATGTCTTCAAATTTGATGCTTAAGCCCAAAGTCCCCTAATGTTTACATGGGATACAGTGGATAGAGTGCTGAATATTGTCCTGCTTGCAATTGTTCTTCTCAAGTGTTGTTCTCCAAGCTGGTTTTATTTCAAGAGTAAGACCTCAGGTAGATGAAAATGTGCTTCAAAAGCGGAACTTATGAGGATAAGACTGGTGAACATAGAGGGGAGCTTCAAAAGCAGATCCTCCACTATCCATAAGGGTTCTCCATTTTACGTGGAGAGCGTGCACAGCTACTGGAGTTCTTCCTCTTCAGATTCATTGTTCATGCGTAAGGAAGTGACAAAACCAGAAGCAAAAGGGGAAGGGCTAAGGGAGTCCTTGCTGCCCATGACAATTGTAACAATAGTTGAACAGTGCTACTGTTGTGGTTTGGGCATCACTTGTTGCACATATGATATCTGATTTCAAAGCACTGCTGATAGAAAATCTCTAAAATCAATTTTTAAAAATCTGCTTCCACTGGGATACATATGACAAAGTAAGAGTGAGATAATAAAAGCTTCTGGGAATTTTTTCCATTGTCATTTTTCCTGCACTGCATCCTTCCTTAGATTTAAAATTAGAAATTGAATGTAGGATTTGGGGTGTAATCAGAAGAGACTATGAATGTAATATGTTTTCTCTCTTTTTTTGCAGCTAGGGATTAAAAATGTCCATAAATCAGAGGGCATTGAGAATCATGGGGACTATTCCCGGAAGACCCTTATTGCCTTGGTCACCTCTGGTCTCCTGATGGCATTTCTTGGATTGGCTGGATACCACTTTATGAAACGACGGAGTTGGAGTCCCCGTGGAGAGAGACTGGTTAGTACTTATAAATGGCAATACAAATAGAGCCCTAAGTTCAGTGGGAATGTGAAGGAGGCAATGGCAGAAGCTTTCTAGAAATTACCTACAGCCTAAAACTTCTTAATGCTGGTAGCAATGTCTGCTGGTGGGTTTCAAAGAGACAGGTGGAAATGAGAAAGACCTAATGATGATACTTTTTGGTACGTTGGCTGTGACAGTGAAACTATCTTGCTAAATTATCAAACGATAAAGGTTTCAGAATTTGTGGTTATTCTAAAGAACATCACATTATATTCTGGTTTTAGAATGAACGAGGCATAATTTTCTTTCTCCTCCTCTGATAATAAGGCTGTTGGTTCACATACAGAAAATATATTTCACTGCTATTTCGAATTCAAATACTTCTAAACTAATTTCTATTTCTAATGTTAATTCTAATGCTGTAGTATAAGAAATGCACAAATGCACAATTTTCAAAACAGACTATATTTTCTTATAACACTGTTATATTTTAATTTACATTGTCTCTTTATATTTCTGCTGTACCAAAGGCTTCTGGCTTGTGATTCAGCTAGCAAATTAAATGATAAAGGACATGAAGAATGGGAACTGTTTTCTGTGACAGATTTGTTCCCATCAACTTCTCTTTGTTCCCTCTTTTTGTTGGCTTGCAATCATCTGAAGTATTCAACTTTAACCTTATCAGATCCAAACTCAAATTGTGATAATTTAATATTCTGATACATGGAAATATTGCTGCAAGAATCCAAGAAAATTGGGGGTTTAATTACTCATCCATGTGTTTGCATGTACAATTGCCTAGAAGGCTCTTCCTTCCAAGTTACAAATGTTTCAGGAGTAAGTATATCGAGCAGAGATATAGTAAAAGAGGGCATGTTTAAATCCTTTTCCAGCCTTCTGCTTTTTCATCTCGTCTCCTCTCCCCAGGCTATTTTGACTCCTGCTATGATTGCCTTTTAACTAAAGTCTGCTGGACAGGTACTTTTAGCAAAGAGATCTGTCACAGAAATAGGGCAGTAATTGAATTTCCATCATTTCTTTTGCATTGTTTGGTGGCAAGGGGAAATTAGAGCTGTTTCGAATGTGAATTCTGTGGATGAAAAAAGGCCTGGCAAGATGACCCCTTTCTTGATAAACAGTATTGTGAATGTGGTCCACTATGAGTTTCTATCAGTCTATTTTTCCAAGAACTCATTCTCAGATCTACGGCACTGAGGGACAAAATTATCCTACATGAACAAGGCCCACTTCACATGAGATTGCTTCTCCACAGAGACATCGCATCCATGAATAAAACCCCTTTACTACTTAACTGCTTTGGAATCAGAGCCACTACAAAGATAATTAGTGAATGGAAAGCTGTTCCATTTATACAGTTGTTGAAATATATTTTACTAAAAATAAACCTCCTCTCAGTTCCATACAGAAATTATTTCATTTTACCTGAAGAGCTGAAGCACGGAGAGGCAGGCTTCAAGCTGCTCCACCTTTTCTTCCAATAAAGCTACCAGCTTGCACTTGATGCAGGCGTAGCCTCCTACATGGACAGGAAGATAAACATAGCACAGATGTTGCAGATCCCTTATGAGGTTCTTAACAGAATTTGGCAGTCACAATAAATCCAATAAATTTAGCTTTCCAGTAGGGCACATTAAGTAATACAGTGCTAACAATCCCTGATGACAGCAAAATAGATGCATGCAGTTATGTGCATGAAGCATGTCCTAGTAGCAAGATATAAAGGCAGACAACTCAAGCTCTATGGTAAAGTATTTCAAACATCTTTCTTTTAGTTCCAGCATTATTTGTTTAAAGAAGATCTGTAAATCTTTGCTTGGGACGTTGAGGAACTGCTATCAATTAGAGTAGACATTATTGGGCTATATAGACAAATAGGTAAAGGTTCCCCTGACATTTAGTCCAGACGTGTCCGACTCTAGGGCGTGGTGCTCATGCCTGTTTCCAAGCCATAGAGCCAGCGTTTGTCCAAAGACAGCTTCCGTGGTCACGTGGCCAGCACGACTAGACACGGAACGCCATTACCTTCCCGCTGAGGTGGTACCTATTGATCTATTTGCATTTGCATGCTTTCGAACTGCTAGGCTGGCAGGATAGATCTACTCAATATAAGGCAACTTTTGAAGTTTTCGGGCTTGTCTATGGTATATTGGTTCTTTGCTCTTGTTCTAAAAACTTTTTCATTTATTAGCATTTTACAATCTGAGTATGGCAATACATTGCAAGGTCATCCTTGCATAAAGCAGATTTTTAAATATTCTTGTTGTCATAAGTTGTCATCATTGTCAACTTCTTTTTCTGATAGGACAAATGACTGATTGAAAGGATAAATGTTCTCTTTTCTGTGCGGAATCTAAACCATTTTGTTGTAACTGGATCTCTTGACTAAGTCTATATTTTGTTATTCTCATGTCTCTTACCATTTAGGGAGAAGATCCATATTACACAGAAAATGGTGGTCATGGCAACCCTGCAGCCTCTGTGGCCTCTCATGAACAGTCTGATCTGCAGGATAAGCCAAATCTCAATGGAGGAGCTCGAGAAAATGGAACTGGCCAGACAGCCTCAAAAAATGGACACTCAGCGAAGCCCCATGTTGCTGACACTGAGCTGTGAAAAGGCTGTGGATTAAAGTGCTGTTAGTCTCCTGAAAGACCAAAATGGAGACACAGAAAAGCTAGGATGCAAGGAAGTCATAAATGGAATCATAATGTTTTAATTTTTACAGAGAGCTCGAAAATCCAATTCTAAAGCATTTGTTTCCAAGAGCAGGCCCAGGACTTTTGTGCACATAGCAAACTGCTTCAGTGGAATTGGATACTATTTGGGAAGTAGGATCTTTTTCAGACCAAAGTGAGATGACTGGACTTCAAATGAATTTATGCAGAAAGGCATGTTATCTGGAAATTTAAAGTGGATTTATCAATTATCCTTGCTAGGACGTTGATTACCAGATCAACCGTTTTAAGGAGAAAGATTTCTTTATTCTAAGCATTCTTAATGTTAATAAACAATAGGATGATTAGGCCAATGATTCTAAATACTAATTTACATGGTAAAATCAGTACAAGTGAATCAGTTTTGTTAATTCTGAAACACATGGCCATACACTTCTCCCGTCCTAGTCCAAACTATAATTTTTCAAGATGTAAATGGGCGACTTTGGGGTGCATGCTACTACATTTATTATGCTTTGATTGTATTCCTGCATTGAGCAGGGGGTTGGACTTGATGGCCTTGTAGGCCCCTTCCAACTTCACTTTTCTATGATTCTGTGATTAATCATGCAGCTCGCCACATTAAAATCAAAGAAAAGATCAAAGATTTTAAAAGGCATCTGTATCAAACTTCAGATTTTGCTGGGGTTCTCCAGGTAAGTCCCACAACTGCTCAAGACTTTGCTTTTTGTGCTACATCTTCCAAAAAAAAAAAAAATGAAAGTCCTCAGGACGATGGGCTTATGAAGAATAGGATTCATTCGGAAGTACCATTTAAAAATTTCTGAGCAACAAAGATTTCAAATCTTTATTAGGCTTAATGTGCACAGAAAGCTAGGTGGAAAGATGTCAGCTAAATATGGAGAGTTCCTTAACCGACATGAAACTGCAATAGGCAAGTAGCCTAAGGTTGTAAATATTGCTCATTCGCTTTTTCTGTTCTGTGTTTCTACTTAGGGATTTTGTTTTAATTGTTTACATAAGAACAAATAAATGGAAGCATAGGGCATACAGCAACTGTTACAGAGCAACTGATTGATGCCTGTAAAGCAAAAAGCAAGTTACTGAAACTTTGTCCATGATTGTGCTTAAGTTAGTTTTAATGAAATCAGTGGACAAATTAATCAAATGATGTCAATGTCAGAATGTCAGTCTCCCAAGACTGTAGTCCTATATCTCTTACCTGGGACTTACCCGGGACTCAATGAAGCTTACTTTAAAGCAGAAATGTATAGAATTGTGTTGTAAACTTAATAAACTATCTTTGGATTGAAGCTTTTGCATCTGATTTTAAAACAAGTCAATTGAGAATAAGTAAATGGAAAACCAAATCCTAGGCTTAAATCACATCTTGTATTTCTGTTTCTATAGGCTGAGTTAATGTCTTGTTTTCACTGTCCTTATCGTTCCATAAATACTAGGGAGCCATTAGTCTGTCTCTTTTTTCTGCTTACCTTTCTACCTTCCATGTTCAATACCAGCTTAGGGTTTATTGACTATGAATGAATGGCCTTTCTTCTTTTTCACTGGTCAATATGGTCCTTGCCCTTTTACACTGATATATGCATATTTTATTAAAAACAAAACTAGATTTTTAATATGAATGAAATAGCCTCATTTTCCTCAACAAAGGTGAAGTACCAGACTGTGGAAAACAGAATGAGTCAGAAACTGATCTGGGCGTCTTATGAAGGAAAGCATCTAGTGAGAGGTGGGCACTATCTCAAAATGTGGTACAGAAAATTAAAATAGTTTCAATTCATTTTAAAATCTATTTAGAAACAAAGCTGCTACTTTATAGAAAGAAGGAAATTGTACTCATTTCATTGATGAGTTTCCCCTTTGTGTTTTCCTGTAGGAGAATATCCTGACCATAGATACAAAAAAGAGAAAATATTTTACTCAGACGCCCACCTAAATTCCTCCATGTCTCTCATTCTGTATTTTCTCCCAAAAGGAAAACACTGGTTGAACTAGTACAAGTGGAATAAAGGAGGCAGTAAGACAGCTGCTGACCAAAGAGATGATATGAGAACACCTAGCAAATTTAAATGATTTCAGGTCTTCTGAACTAGATAAGCTGAATTCAAGGGTAATTAAGGAATTTGCAAATGTCATCTCAGAGCCTTGGTCTATCATCTTTGAGAATTCTCGGAGAGCACATGAGGTTTTCAAAGACTGTCATCTTTATCTTCAAAAAGATAATAAAAAAGAATTCTGGCAACTGCAGACCAATCACCTTGACATTAATACCAGGAAAGGATTAAATCACTGGTTCTTAACCTTGGGTTACTCAGGAGTTTTGGACTGCAACTCCCAGAAGCCTTCACCACCAGCTGTGCTGACTGGGGTTTCTGGGAGTTGCAGTTCAAAAGCATCTGAGTAACAAAGGTTAAGAACCACTGGATTAAATCATTGGTCTGTGGGAATAGAAAACAGTATTGTGAATATTAAGATCCACCATAGGTTTCTTAAAAACAAATGACAGCAGGCTAATCTTATCTCTCTTATTGATTGAGTTGCAAGGTTATGCCGGGGGTGGATAAAGTGGATAAGGGAACCTTTTTTTCCCTTCTCATGCAATACCAGAACCAGGGGCCATCCACTCAAATTGAGGGTTGGGAGAGTGAGACAGACAAAAGAAAATATTTCCTTACCAGCGTGTTGTTAGTCTGTGGAACTCCTTGCCACAGAATGTGGTGATGGCATCTGGCCTCAATGCCTTTAAAAGGGGATTGGACAGATTTCTGTAGGAAAAGTCTGTTGCAGGCTACAAGCCATGATTGGGATGTATAATCTCCAGGCTTAAAAGGAAGGTACCCCAAAATGCCAAAGGCAGGGGAGTGGTACCAGGAGACAGGTATCTAGTTGTCTCGTGTGCTCCCAGAGGCATCTGATGGGGCCACTGTGAGATCCAAGAAGCTGGACTAGATGGGCCCTTGGCCTGATCCAGCAGGGCTCTTCTTATATTCTTATGTAAGGTTCCTAGATGATAAGGCTGTAGATATAATACATCTTGATTTCATCAAGGCTTTTGAAAAAGTCTATTCTTGTTGCCAAGTTGGTAAAATGTGGGCTAGGTGACACTACAGTTAGGTGGGCTTGTAGCAGACTAATGGGCCATACTCAAACTGCTGTTCAATGACTCTCTGTCATCCTGCAGAAAAGTGACAAGTGAAATGCCACAGGATTTGGTCTTAGGCCTGTTGTTGTTCAACATCTTTATAAATCACTTAGATGACAGTGTAGAAGGGATGTTCATCAAATGGGCTGATGACAACAAACTTGGGATGGAGGAGGTGCTATTATCACAACAGACTGAATCAGGATGCAAGGCAACAGAAGCAGATTGTTTCAGCAGGGAAAAATATAAAGTTTTACACATAGGCATGAAAACATAGGATGGGTGACACCTAGCTTGGAAGTAGGATTTAGGGTTCTTAGTAGAGCACAAGCTACACACGTGTTCACAGCAGGTTGCAGCAGTAAAAAAGGGGCTGCAGTACTAATCTGCATCAACAGAAATAGCATGTCCTGATCAAGCAAAGTAATAGCATCATTCTAAGCTGATTTGCTCAGAACCCACCTGAAATACTGTGTTTTCTGGGCACCACAGTATAAGATGAATATCAGCAAGCTGAGATGTGTCCCGAAGAGGACAACCAGCATGGTAAATGGTCCAGACCCCTAGTAATATCAGGAAAAGGAGATGAGTATGTTGTGGCATTCGCCCTCGTGCCCCTTGCCTGACCCTCCAAACACAGAGCACACAAAGGCAAACTACTACTCCTTTCCACCCGCTGCCACCAGGTGATCACTATATCAACATTAATTATGGAAGGATGAAGATGCAGGTCCAAACTTCACTGTCTTTTAAATAAAATGTTTTTACTGATTACAGATATCTGAATATTAATCATAGGTAATTTCTATTATCAATCTCAACCTTCTATTTGTCATTACAGTTCTTATTCACTTTTCACTCTAATCATACCTCAGATCTCCCAAATACCACACTCTATCCCCTTCTCCACTCTCTCACTCTGACTCTGACTGACTCTCTGACTCCGCCGCTTTTATTACATATCTCTCGGCTCCGCCTCTCTGCAACATTAGCTTGAAACATGAATATTCATAACTACTTAACATAATAGGGGTGAACGCTACATATGTTTATTTTGGAAAACAGAAAACTGAAGTATGATGTGACAGCCATCTTTAAATATTTGAAGGGTTGTCATGGGAGATCAAGGAAACATATTTTTTCCAGCTCGATAGGTAACAACCCTAAAGTCCTTTTGACTGAAAAAAAATGTGATTGAAAAATTGTAATTAATTGACAAATAATTAGGAAGAACCTCCTCACTGTGAGAGCTAATTGAATCTGGAATAGACTCCTTCAGAAGGTGCTGAACTCTTCTTTATAAGGCGGGGTGGTGGGGGTTAAGCAGAGGCTGGATAGTCTTCTGTCAGAGATTATTTAATTACAGATTTGCTGCTTCATCAAAGAGTTGGACTCAATGACTCTTCAGGTACTGGCAAATTCTACAGTTCTGTGATTATATGATTCTTTCCATTCCTTTTGAAAGTCATATATAATGCCCACTTAATTGTGATCTTATTGTTTTTGGATACATAGTGTAATTGTTAGGATTAAGCTAAAATTCAGTTTAAAAAACTAAAGCTATGTCTATAGCAACAAGATTAGGGAGCGGTCATCTCCCCAATGCTGTTCAACATCTATATGAGGCCGCTGGGAGGGGTCATCAGGGGATGTGGAGCATCGTGTCATCAATATGCTGATGACACCCAGCTCTACATTTCCTTTTCACCAACTGCAGGTGATGCCGTCCTGTCCCTCCAGCACTGCCTGGGGGCTGTACAGAAATGGATGCAGGAGAACGGGCTGAAGCTGAACCCGGACAAGACGAAGGTCTGAGGGTGGGTGACCCTGTGGATAGTGGCTTGGGAAACTCCCTCATGTTTGGGGGGGTGGCCCTGGCCGCAAAGAGTGGGGTCTGCAGCCTGGGGGTACACCTGGACCCGATGCTCATCATGGAAACGCAAGTGGTGTTGGTAGTCCGCACCGCCTTTTTCCACCTTTGGCGGATTGCCTGGCTGTGACCTTACCTAGACACGGGGGCGCTCACTACCTTAGTACATGCGCTCATAATTTCTAGATTAGATTATTGTAACACGCTCTACGTGGGGCTTCTTTTGAAGCTGATGCGGAAACTTCAAGTGGTGCAGAATGCGGCGGCCAGACTCCTTACTGGAATGAGAAAATATCAACATATCTCTCCTACTCTGGCCATGCTGCACTGGCTGCCCATCCGTTTCCACATTGACTTCAAAGTGTTAATGCTTACATATAAAGCCCTAAACGGTTTAGGACCTCGATACTTGGTGGAACGCTTACTCCCAACTAGCTCTACCCGTGTCACCCGCGCGAGCCAGGAGGTGAGGCTGAGGAGCCTGACGCCGAGGGAGGCCTGGAAGGAAAGAACTAGAAACCAGGCCTTCTCGGCGGTGGCTCCTCACCTCTGGAATAACCTACCTCCAGAGATTCGCGCTTCACCCTCGCTGGGTACTTTTAAGAAACCAACTAAAAATGTGGATGTATAGGCAGGCCTTCCCTTCCAGTTAATTCCTGTCCTCTTTCCTTTTTTTCTCTTTATTTAATTTATTTTGTATTTTTCCCATTGCAAAATCATTTAATTAATTAATTGTTATAAATTTTTCTTGAACTTGTTATGTTTTATGTTGTAAGCCGCCTAGAGTGGTCGAAATGACTAGATAGGCGGGGTATAAATACAATAAATAATAATAATAATAATTAGTTTAGCAGGAAATGCAGAGGTTTTATTTCAGGCTTAGTGAGACCCAGTGGACAGATAATTATGTTAGTGTTAGCATGGATGGTGCCTCCAACTTTATCCTGAAGTAAGTTTGTCATAATTTCCTATTTGAATATGGTCTGGAAGGGATTTAATTCACTTTTAGCTCTTCTGGAGAAAAAATAAGGTAATACAGCACCAGACTCATCCACTTCATGAACATCAACCCCCAGACCAGTGATTGCCACTTAGACTGCAATTCCCAGAAACCCCAGTCAGCACAGCTGGTTGTAAACGCTTTTTGGAACTGCAGTCCAAGAATACCTGGGTTACTCGAGGTTGGAAACCACTGCCCTGGGCGATGGCTAAAAACAAGGAAATGTTTTCTGTGCACATCTCAAACTCCAAATATTAAACTAGAGGAGACTAGGCTAAATCTATGGAGAACAAAAACAATGCACCTTGACGAATGGATGAACGCTGAAGAGTGTTTCCCACCATGATAAGACTCTAACCAGACCATCTGGGAGTCATTAAATAAACTTCCAAGTGAAGAAGGAAGATCAAAGAATAATCAAATAAAGTAGGCTACTTGAATACAGCACAAATTTTCTGTGATTATGGAGAAATTTGGTCAAAGCAGCACTTAAAGGTTAAGGTTCCCCTGGACATTTAGTTGGGTCATGTCCAACTCCAGGGCGAGGTGCTCATCCCGGTTTCCAAGCCATAGAGCCAGTGTTTGTCCGTAGACAGTTGTCACGTTCCCGGGGGTTACAACAGCCGAAGTCCAATAAACCAGTCCAGGGTCAAGAATACCAAGAATGCAAAGCCAATGTCCATAAATCAACTCACAGAAGGAAGTCCAGTGTCAAAGTCCAGAGTCCGATACACAGCGTAGTCCAGAGTCAGAGTCCGAAGTCCAATACCGGCATAGTTCAAGGGCACAGTCCAGAGTTCAGTGTCAGGAACACAATACAAGAAATGTGGATGCAAGCCAAGGTTTTGACTCCTTGCTTCCACAGAATTTCTGGCTTCACTGGGAGCTGTTTTATAGTAAAACAGCTCCTTGAGCTGCTGGAAAGCTTTCTATCCTGTTAATACTCAGGACTAGATGCACATAGGTTTCTGTGGACAGTCTTTGAGTGATCCTCTGATCTTCTGGTCCTAAGTCTTTCCCGAAGCCTGCCCCGAAGCCTGTCTGCTGTGGAAGGAGAATCTGGAGGCAGTTCAGGTATTTCTGATCTCTCCACATTCTCTTCAGCCACAGTTAAAACTTCGGGTTCCAGGTCTTCGGAAGCATTCATGACAACAGTTTCCATGATCACGTGGCCAGAGCGACTAGACACGGAACGCTGTTACCTTCCCACCAAGTTGGTACCTATTTATTTACTCGCATTTACATGCTTTCAAACTGCTAGGTTAGTGGCAGCACTTACATGCAAACAATTTATGACTTACCGTGTGTACAAAAGAAAATCTAACAAATGGACAGGATAATGCTATGGAAGTAGTCTGCTTCTGGTCAAAAAGAGTCAAATTATCTTAACATTTGAATTTATTTTTTAATTTCATCTATATTTTATATACATCCATAATTTAAAATTGTGCAATGCTGTGTGGGTGCAGCCAGCCTCTGGTGCTGCAGAGCTAGCAAGAGCTGGGTTTCCTGGCACAAACTCCATGTGCTCAAGTTCAGGGTTTAAACATACGCATCGGCACTTTACTTCCAGTTGTACTACAGCTTTGCAGAATCTCTGTGGCCTTAAAAGATGCAGGTTGAGGAGCATACACCAGTACTTGACACACACACCCTCAATGGGATCCTCAGTTATCTTTACTGAGGGTCCCCACAGTTGAGGTCCCTCAACATGAGACTTTGCCCAGCTCAAAGAGGGTTTGTATTGTCCTTCATATGGATGCTGGCTGTCCAGCCCTTCCCCTGGTCCTTGCCTGTCCAAGATGACAACTGGAGGGAGGATCTCCCGTCAGTCATCAGTGATCCTTTGAGTGGAGGAACATCACATAGTCCTCCCAACTTTCTTGGGCTGTAGCAGTTCCTCCTGGGCATCAACCCAGATCCCTTTTGCTTCCTCTTCTTCTGTTGACCAGCAGCCTCCCACAGGCCTGTCTTCCCTCCTTTTCAGCTGACTCCTGGCTGCCTCAGGCAGGTGTTCCTCATTAGGCTGCTGCACCTTCCCCAGCTGTCCTCTCTCCCTCTTTCCTGTGCTTTAGCTTTTTCCCCTGGCTGAGCTCTCTCAGCCATCTTAAAGGGGCCCTCGGGCTCACCATGAGCAAGCTGGCTACCTGGCTTGCTCACCCTGTCACACTCTGATACAAATAAAGAAAAGAATGCTTTTACTCTCAAGAAATTTGTTAGACCATAGATGCTCTTAGCTGTATATAGTATGATATCACTGTTCGGGAATCTTTGAACTAGAGCATATAACAAGAACACACGACAGGCCACTATTGCATGGTAGTGCTCCTAGAATCTGATCATATTTTCTGCCTCCCATATCATGATATAGCAAAAATGTGGAGCTTTATCTGAATATTGATATCCAAAAGCTAAGATGGGGGGAGGAAATGAAAACTTATTCAGTAGATTAATATTGGTAAACTTAGATTTGTTACCAAGCACCAAAAAAAAGGTAGTATGGCACTGAAGAAGCATAGTTCTACAATTATGCTTCTTCAATGTGTCCCTTGAAGATATATTTCAGACTAATACGTGTATGTCTGTAATACACCATTAACATTTACACAATTACTTAGGAGTGCCTTTTTTATGGTTGCCAGTTCAGAAGCTGCTATCCAACTGAGATTTTAGAGCCAAAACCTGAGGCTACAGGTATGTCATTGCATTTTCACAAGGATGAGTCTTAGTGATGATACAGAACTCCACAGAAGCAAGGACTAGGGAGCAGATATGTTCTGCTAGAATTGACAATGGAAATAAACATGACTGAAATCCAGGTAAATTAATCTAGAATCAAAGTGCAATTCAGCTAATTATTGCTGCACAAGGGTGCAACAGAGCCATTCAACATTCTACAAGGCATTTCGAAAAATGGGAGCAGCCCAGAAAACAAATTATAACTTTTAAACTCTTGAAAAACAGCCCAGACTATTGTTTTGCGTTAGAATGAGAAGTGGTCAACAGATGGGGAAAAAAAGAGTCAGGTTCTGAGATTTTCCCTTGCTTGGTCTCTCTTTGTGAATGGTAGTGAGCACATGCCATCTTGACGGCTGACATTTGCCTTGTCAACATTTAGGCTGCCCTTTGCTATCTAAAGTTTGGCATCCTTTTTCCTGCTGGCAATGGGAGCACAATACTGTGTAGCAACATCAGGCAGTTTCCTGGTGTTTTGAATCACGGAAACACAGTAAACCCACATTCATAAACCAGAGGGTTTTTGTTGTTGTTTTTGAAGAACCAATTTAAATAAAAATGCCATCCCATGATCATGGTGAAATTTCTCTCCTGTGTGTGTCAGCAAGAAGCAACTACGTATACAGAGAAACTGCAGAGTCTGCCTGTAGAGATGGGCATGAACTGAATCACAAAACAGAAAAACTGATAAATTGGGCTGGTTCATGGTCCAGTTCACAATCCAGTTCACAGATCCTTTTTTACTGAAGCAAAACAGTGCTGAACTTTTTTTTCCCTTTTGGTGCTTTTTGCTTTGGCAAAACGGATGCCTGCTCGCCTCTTTCCCACTGCTCCCATCTCCTCCCCACCTGGTCCTGCCACTGCCTTCGCCTCCCCAGCTGCCATGCACAGAAGCAGTGCCCAGGATCCTTGCAGGGAAGCTGGCTGCTGCCTCTGTGCCGGCACCTGGCTCTCAGCAGAGGCAGTGCCTGAGCTGTGTGCAAGAAAGCCAGTTGCTGCCTCTGCGTATGTTCCCATCTCCTGGCTGGTCAAGATGATCAGCTGGGGGTCAGGCACATGTGCAGAGACAGTAGTTGGGTTCCTTGAAGAGAAACTGCACTGTCGAAAGGAACCCAGGCACCTGGGGAGACAGCTACATCATTGTCCAATATTAAGAAAAGTCTTTTCCTGGCTTCCCTAGGAAATAGATGAGCCTTGCAAAGGATGTTAGCAATGCTGTTTTGGATTACTTTGGCTTCACCCAGGGGTGGTGTGAACTTTCCCATAGCTTGATGTGAAGAGGAGAGATGAGCCACACAGGCACTGTACAGGGCCATCCACCGCCACGCCCAATTTCAAAATCACAGAAGGAGGGCAGTGATGCTAGGAATGACTATGGCAGAAGCACGTAATGCTGAGGAAGAGGGAGAACAGTTGTTTTCTCAGGAGGGTCTTTACTGCTCCATGATGCTATTCAAACCGTGCTACTTTTGGGGCAAGTACTTCAAAAATGCCTGGAATGGGGAGGTGGGAACAGGCCTGAGGTGGCCAAAAATAGAAAGTGACACTGCTCTGGTAGCAAGCAGCTCTGGGTGTAGGCAGTGGGTGGCCGTAGGGACTCACCTAAAGCAACTAGACTTCCAGTTTGGGTGAGCAAGGATGCTGGAGTCAGTATGAATAAAATGCAACACCGTGTGCCTATTGGGTGTGAGCATATAAGGTAACAGATCCATCTGGACAAACAAAGCAGCAAATGAACACGGTTGATAAAAGATGTCATGCTGTCATGTGCTATCAAATAGCTTCTAACTTACAGCAACCCTAAAAGTCTTTTGAGAGAGATCCACTGCCAAAGTGAATTTCCATGGCCAGTCAGGGATTTGAATCTGGGTCTTGCAACATTTCATCCACTCCACCACACTGGCTCAAAGAGCAGTAGGCATTCAGTTTTGTAGCAGAGGATAGACATGCAGATAGGTCAGCTACAAATTACAGAAAAACCATGGTCAAAGTCTCAGTCTTCCTTGCTACTATGAAGCTTCTTAACCAAGCAGTCTTTCTCAAAACCTCAGTACATATAAGACAAGATTTAATGGTAAATCTAACATATGAATCAGAAATGCGTACAATACTACAACAGCTGAGCTCCTCAGTTTCAAATAGTAATCATGTCTCAATGGAACCATTTGTGAACTCAAGAGTTGCAATCCTCTGGTTCATCCATGAAGTGCTCACCTTGGACAAAAGGCCTGCAGTAGGACTCCCTGGGGCGGGAGTGACACTTTTGAAGCCAAGTATGCACACAGCTACTAGTTCTGAAGATAGCCAATGTGTCAGCTGCCCCTTGGTCTCCTTGCTTGTTCCTCAAGCCAAGAAGTAACCATTTTGAATGGAGGTCCTAGTGTAGGGAAAGCGAGCTTGAAGGGCATGGGCAGGTTGAAGAAAAGGTTTACACTTTTACACACCTAAAGTCACACTGGTTCTTTAAACTTTGAAAGATGTTATTTTTCAGAGTTTAAGAGTGGGAAAGCATCCAGAGACTGATAAACTACCAGTCTTATTGTTGCTCACATTGGCCAAAATGAAAGAAGCAAATGGGAATGGGAGGTCCATAGTATAGAGGGCCATAGATCCCATAGTTCTCAATTAAATGATGCTAGTAGAAGGCTAGGTTTACTTACCAGCACCTTCCTTCCCTTTGCTTTAACTCAACCCTGTCCTGCTAAGAGCTTACATCTTTCCTGCAAATGTGTATATAGAGCTCTCTCCTGCCTTCACTCCATGACAGGAATGAAGGGGAATCCTTGCAAAACTGCAGGATTTTTATTTATTTATTTATTTATTTTGCATATTATGCATCTCTGGAATACTCATCCATGACAGGGAACTGGGCACATTCTGGCCTTATTCTTCCCGCACCAGCTTTCCTTTGCTGCACATCCACCTGTTTGCTACCCCACTGTGAACAGGGAAACAATACTGAATGATGCACAAAAGAAAGCCACATTCATAACATGAGGCGCTTGGAGCTATAATCCAGGGAAATCTATCTCTTGATTTGTAAGCAGGGAAAGAAAACAAAAGCTGTTATCAAAGTGTCTGAAGCCAAAGGAAATGATAGTGCATGGTGCCAAGAGAGGTGCAGAACATGGGAGAACTCAGTCCCGGAAAGGCTGTGCTCGGAGCTGCAGGAAGTTTTTCCCTAGTGTGTAAACACAGTCAGGCTCAGTTTGAGCAACACTGAAGGCGTAATTACTCCTTCCTTATCAACCTCCATGCATTTCTTCCTTGCAAAAATTCCTCTTTAATCTCTTGCTCTTAAAAGTCATTATGCTGATAACAATTTAACTCTGTTCAGTCTCTACAACCATTCACCTACTGCTATGAGAAAGTAACAGATGCAATGCTGTTCTTTATCTTGTTTGGATTTATAGGCACCCCTCTTCTAAAGTACAAAAGCCCAGGGCCTCATTTAAATGAATAATGTTATGCTTTCTGTTTCTCCCTACATTTGGAAAGAACGGAAAAGCCAGGAATTGTTTTAATCCAGCAATTTAAGGTGTCAAGTTAAGGTGCATAGTTGCTAAGCCAGCCAAGTTATTTTGGCATGTGAGGTGGAAAGTCCCACAAGCCCTGTTCCCCATCTCTAGCAATAAAAACACAATGGCAAATTAAATGAGCACCAATTTGCTGCCCTTTCATAACACCTAAAACCTGCTGCCAGAGACAACAGCCTCAAGTTGACTCATGGTAGGGCTGGCTGTGTTTTGACAAATTCCTGCTAATCACTGGAGTTAGTATTTGCCTAGATGAGCTAATATTGTGTGACTCATTGTGAGGGAGCTCCTTATATCGGATGTACTGCGAGAAACAATCATTTGATAGTATATTTTAATTGGAGGATTCAGCTTCTCACAATGCTGAGCAAATACACATGTGTAGTAAGCTTGCTAGGACCCAGGTCACTGACTGAAGTCTGAAGGTATTGCTCTGCTGTTCTGGATCTCCTGGCAGGGGGACAGATCTTGGGGCAAGCAGCACAGCAGAAGGACTAGATGAGATTTTCGAGTGTGAGGTGACTTTAGAGCCTGGACGTCCATCTTATGATATCTGAGCTCTCTAGCTTTTTTTTAAATCTCTGTGCCCTTTTACATAGGCTCTCGTCATGTCCATTTCTGCAGTCAGCTCACCCAGAAGGATAGACCCCTCCAAACACTTGTCGATCTTTCTATATGATATCACAAGGTTCCCACCTTGTGGCATCTCAAGGGCCAATCTCCCAGTCTCAGATTTTGGCCCTGAATTTTAGGGAATAGGATGCTGATGACCTGGTAACCCACAAGAGCAGCCATTTCCCTCCTTGGTTGGTGGTTTCCATAGCAAGGGATAGAAGTCTGTTTTTTTCAGTCTTGATTACTAGTTCTAGACAAAAACATATTCTGCAACCTGTTTCAGCTATCTAAAGTGTTTCTATGGCTTACAGATAAATCACATGCTACTAGTTAGTAAATCAGCTGTCTTTAGAATGTTAGTTTCAATAACTTATTTTAAACGGAATAATGCTATTCTTTATTTTAGTGAAAATTCATCAAATAACTTGAGTAAAAAATAAAGTAATTGGACTTGATCATACTTGATGTATTGATCTATTGAGTATTATTTGTCTAGCTACAGCAGGAATTGGCCAGATAACATCAGCTAGATTAGATTTCTACTAATTGTTCCAAAACTTCACCAAGTTAATCATGCACAGAGCTTGAGAAAGTTACTTTACATAATTGTATGTACAATTCCCTAGCCATCATGACAAGTGCTAGCTGGAGGATTCTGGGGAATTGTAGCTAAAAAAATAACTTTTCCAAGCTCTGATCAAACACCACTTTGGGAAAGATGTATACAATCTCAAGAGAAACCAGAATATATCAAATACCACTTTAGAATGTTGTAGTACTAGAAAGAAATATCTGGGATAATTCAGTTGACAGTGTCTCTAGATTTGGCAATATTTGGGAATAAATTGTCAATATTTACATAGGGTTTTAGGTTGAGTACAAAATAAAAGGACCTACCCAAACATCTCTTTTTTTAAAGATCTATGTTCTTTGGAAATTCTTAAAGCTCCTTCCTATTGACAGGACTGAAGATTGTTAGGATTTCCCCAGCTGGCAGTAACTGAATGTTTGTGAGGGCCTGCTAATAACTATTTCCAGTCTGAAACACATTAATGTACTGTGATTCCTGGCAGGCTACAAATACTCCACCCTCTGATGGTGTGAACATCGAATCTGGCTGGAATTCACATATGAAAATAACAAGCTGATTGCCAGCGTTTCCACAAGATGGGCTCATTATGTATCAAAGATCCTTTTGTCTCTCCTTAGACGTTTGAAGTAAAGTTTTAAAGATAATGATGTCACCTATAATGTGCTAGTGGGGGTGCAACTACAGCTCATTTTTAATTTTTAAAAAAGTAAAGACTGCTTGAGAACATGTGTATTTGGGGGTACTTTACTCTTATGTCAATTAAAACCCATTGGCTTGACAAAAGACCTCCTCCTGGCAGAGATGAAACTAACAGGACTATTTGGTCCTATGGATCAACATAGCTGCCTGCATTTTTGGACTCTGGTTCTGTTGCTACAGGAACAATAGTTACAAGCTCCTCCACTTCGGAGTTTACCACTATGTTCTTATAAGACGATACAGTTTAATTGCAGAGTGGTCTTGATTCACAGGTTTTCATGTGATTATGTTGTTCTCTCATTTAATGAAATGATGCATTCTTCTCAATAGCATTCCTGCACAGCATCAGATTATTGCACCTGATTTATGAAGAGCCTGTGACTCTTTAGATATGTCACTGCATTTCAACTACCATCCTTCCGAGTCAATAAGGCCTTTAAGAATGTGCAGCAAATATATGACTTGCCCTCCAGCACAAGATAGCAGTTACTCCAGGTGAAACATCTCCAGGTGCCTATTCTTGATCTTTTTGTTCTGAGAGTTTCTGAGACCCTCTAGCTGCTGGAGATTCTTATTAAGATATCTAGATTATCCAGGTCTGCAGCAGCCCTATATAAACATAGGTGGCAATCAAATCTGATCTGGGTCTGATACAGGAGATGTGGAGAGTTGCAGCACACGGTATGAGACAGGCTGTGAAAAACCATTTTGGCCTCAGTGCTTCTTGCCTCTCCAGACCTTAGATGCATGCTGAAACAACAACTCCATCCTACATGTTGTGTTTCGCACAAAGTCAGAAAGTGATGTGTGAACAGATAGGTGCTGAGAGGATGAAATGGGTGGTGTTTGATGTATGGTTTGGTCATGTATGGTGGTGGTCTCCTTCTGGACAGACAGAGTTGGTTTTGCATTGGACATCTCACTTGATAGATCAGTTTTTCAGAAACTACATTCCAGCAGCTTGGAAGCTCTCTTGCAACTTTTTAACATATGCTATACTGATGTGTGCATACGCTTGATGTACACAAGGACATCTGAGACACATATACAGATCTCAGTGCCCGAGAGGTTGTGGGTTTATTAAAGTTTGGCAACGAGTGAAGGGACGGACCTCATAAACCTTTCTCTTTTTTCTCCCTGTTCCATCTCTAGAGGCTTCCGTTTCCCCTCCAAATTCTTTTTCTATGTTCCATTCTCCCCCTTTTCCCTTTGTACCCATTCAAATGTACGGTACCCATTTATATTCATCTTGCAGTACGTACCTACCATATACTATTATAGACTTGATGAAAATTAATAAAAAATGTTTCTTACAACTCTAACCATTCAACTCCCAGGAACCCAACTGCTTTTTGTATGTTTGTTTACATCGCTTCATGCCAGTCTTGGTTTTTACCTAATAATTATGCTTGCCAGGAATCTGTTGAGACTTAGCAGTCCTGTTAGGATGAAACATTAACAAAGGTGACTTTATGGGACATCTGCAGTGAATACTCAATTGCTATCATAATGGAATGTGAAGAGGGATGAGACATACTAATTCAAAACAGAAATACTAGAAGCATTAATGTGGAATTCTACAGGCCCTTTTCTGACAGTTCTGCCATCCATTTTAATCTGAGAGGAATAGGTGTTAAGTTACTCATGTCCCTGCTTCCTTCACCCTTCCCATATTGAAACAGGAAATGCAGGGAAAAGAGTTTTTCTTTAAGGAACACAAGATTCTGTTTTTCCTTTGAACAGCCTGGCTCTGCAACAAAGAGAATTGTATCTTTAGAACCACATCTGAAGAATAATAGAGCAGATAGTAGTTTGATTGGTGATATTTTTGTAACAGATGTAGACAAAAGTAAAAAGTGAGCAGACTTAGCTTGGAACAGATTTGAACTTGCACTTATCCCCTTATAACATCCTGTTTCTGTCTGTGGTGTGAAATTTTATTAGGTTTATTTGCAATGTGCATACATTAGGTCAACAGCTTTGGTTGCACTGGGAGTCCAAACTATATCAGTAACCACTAAGTGGTTAGCAATGTGTGTTCGTTAACTTTTACTACAGCGGGAAAACCTTTCATTTATAGGAATTTGGCTATCTAGGGACCACATTAGCCCACACCTGGATCACAGAAGGATGCACGTATTCCTACACACACATGCCCAAATTTCTTTTCTTTTTTTCTTTTTAACTGAGGGAAAAGAAGGGGAAAATATCTTTTGTGCCCTCTAGTGGCTACAGGGAACAATTTTGATTCCATCTTTTTTTATAGCTCCTGACTGAGCAGTTGTGACTTCCTGCTTTTTTTTTTTTTAAGATACTCCCTCAGCCTCAAAGAGTTGAATGAGGCCCCAAATTGTCCCTCAAAGGCACAGGGTGGCCTTTTGAGCAATTTACACTAGTTCTTAAATGGGGTGTTCCTGCTGGAACATTGGGGGTGGTGGTAAGGGAAGCTGCAGGCACCAATTTGCTCCTAGGATGATAAAAATCCATGAGAACTGAGTACCAGGTAT
This sequence comes from Pogona vitticeps, assembly GCF_051106095.1. NCBI lineage: Eukaryota > Metazoa > Chordata > Lepidosauria > Squamata > Agamidae > Pogona > Pogona vitticeps. Next base: position 46,385,968 of record NC_135786.1, read on the forward strand.
TTGTTCTGTGTTAACTTTCTTATCACTTCACATGACTGAACCAACAAAATCATATATTCAAGGTGACTTGTCCTTTCCTTGCAGAATTGATGTATTGCAGCTGCGGCACAAAACTCAAAAGTAGTAGCCTTGAGCGTATCCTAAACTTTTCTGTTTGTCTAACTACTTCAGAAGAACTAACTCCTGTTGGGCGATGTATTCTCACAGCTCATTTTGCTTAGAGACAGACAAAAGGCATTGTGACTGTCTCACAGAAGCTACATATCAAAGGGTATGTTGTGCTGAAGGTAATGCTGTGGGTGATTCTTGTGATCTCTGCATACCCTCAAGGCTACAGGAACAAAACAGTAAAGACTAGTTCTTCGGAGCACATAGAGAATTTCTGTCACTCTTGGTAGCTTCCAAAACTGGCTTCATCAAGTTGCAGGTTAGAGAAAAGTCTGAAGTCTTGAAAAGCATCTCTCTCCTTTGAGGCTCATTTTTTTAATTTACCAATTTTGTTTAGGGATTTTAAAGAAAAATATAGATGCAAAGAAGCAGCACAGTGAAGTTCTATTTACAGTAAATCTAAAATTATGCCAACAAAAAAAATTAAGATAATGCCGTTCAGAACAACTTTCCCTAAGGCTAATAACAGCATCTAGTTCTGGTAAAGATATCCTTACAGCCTACACAGGACATGTATATGACCACAGCTTAAGTGCAGCTAATTGATGACATACAAGGGTGTCTCTCTTAGTCATGTGCCTGGCGTCAAATTGTGCAGGATGCCTTATCAGTTAGGTGCAAGTTATGCAACCCTTATATGAACACAATAGGATTCAAACTAGATTAGGCCCATTGAATCAATGGAACTTATGAAGGAGTCAATTCAGTAGGCTTAGTCTAGTTCTGATTTACCACTGGATTTCAGCCATTGTGTGGAGAGAGAAGCAGCAACAGATAGTAGCCATCTATGGAAATAGCTTCAGCACTTTCATCTGCGTACATTAGCTGTAAGTCCAGAGTTGTTGTTGTTGTTGTTGATGATGATGATAATAATAATAATTAATAATGAATAATGAATAATGATGTGAAGATATTAAAATGAAATTTGGAACTGACAAATGTGCCGCTTTGTCTATACACTGTGACAAGATCCAAAAATGAGATGGAATAGAGTTCAAAAATGGCAGTATTATAAAATCACTATCAAGTGATGAAAATTATAAATACTTTGGAATGTTAGAAGCAGACAACATCCTGCACACAAAAGTTAAAGAACTGACAGAAAAGGAATATATCAAAAGACTGAAAAATCTTAAAATCAAAATTAAATGGTGGAAATAGAATCAAAGCCATAAACACATGGGCAGTACCTGTAATTAGATTCTCTACTAGAATAATAGACTAAAATGAATTAGAAGAATTGGGTCAAAAACACAGAAACTAATGAATATGCATCATGCAATACATCCAAAAAGTTATGTAGACAGATTATATTTACCATGAAAAATTGGAGGCCATGGATTACTGCAAATACAGCAGGGAGTAGAGGAGGAAAAAAGAAGCCTAAATGATTCTATCAGGTAATTACTTAAGATGGTGAAAATGGAGAATATTTTGAAAACAAGATAAACAAAGGCTCAATATAAGAAACGACAGTTTAAAAATAAATTAAATAGTTGGAAAAATAGCACTACATGGACAAAACCTAAGAAATATTGGCAGAAAGCAGGATAATAATTTAACATGGGCATGGCCAAAACTGGGGACCATAAACAAAGAAATTGAAGACTTGATTTTTGCCGCACAAGAACAAGCACTCCAAACTAATGTGATGAAAACTAAGGTCCAAGAAATTAGTGCTAACAGCAAATGTCGACTCTGCCAAGAAAAAGATGAAACTGTGTCACACTGCATCTGCGAATGTCCAAAGACTGCACAAACAGATTACAACTTTAGACATGATAGAGTGGCAAAATTAGTGCACTTGTCATTATGCAAAAATTATAACTTGCCAGCCTCCAAAAACCCTGGGGAACATCAGTTGGAGAAGGTGTCAGAAAATGACAGCCTCAAGGTCCTGTGGGATTTCCGGATCCAAACTGATAGACACCTTGAATATAACAGACCAGACAAAGTAATGATAGAACGAAGAAATGTCTGGATCAAAGGCATTGCAATTCCAGAGGGTGCCGGAGTTGAAAATAAAGAATTGGAAAAACTAATAAAGTCCAGAGACCTGGCAATCGCAAGACTTAGCTTGTGGGTGAAACACACTTCAGTGATTCTCATAGTCGTTGGAACTTTGGGGAAAGTATCAAGAAATTTGACACAGTATTATAAGCAGCTGCGGATCTCAGAAATAGCACCACCAGAACTACAAAAAAAAATGGCAATATTAGGAACAGCATACATACTGTGCCAATATTTAACAGATACTTAGGTTTTTGGTTAAAACTTGTATCGGTTATATAATATCAGTCAATGTTTTTATAATGTTGATTGACTGTGCCTGGTGTTAATGATGATGATGATGATGATGATGATGATAATGATAATAATAATGATGATAATGATAATAATAATTATTATTATTATTATTATTATTATTATTATTATTATTATTATTATTATTATTATTATTATTATTATTATTATTATTATTATTATTTCTCCTCTTGTTGTAAACCAAGATTCCCTTAGATGCTTTGCAAAAACAATCCTAGTTAATTCAGAAATAGACCTCATTAAATTGCAGTTTGTATTCTTTTCATGGAAACTGCTATGTTCATGGAAAAACCTCATTCAGTTTGATCTGGGAATAAAAGCTAGACGAAGAGCAGAGCAGTCTGTAAAGAGAAATGTATTTAACTTTGTCATCCAGGTGTTTTTTGAAAATTAAATTAGGACTGGAAAACTAGAAAATATTGTCCTTGCTTTTTGTTGTTAGACAGGTCTGGTACACCTACCATAAACCCTAGGAGACTCAGGATCGCTAGCTTTTGAACAGGCCTCTTTTTTCAGCAGTAGTTTGGACTGTGGCAATTACCTAGGTAATGGTGGTTAGCGCCATGCTGTGAAACATTTCACCTGTGATTTCTGTAGATCAAGCCACTTGTTAGAGGCACAGATGTAGGACAAACAATATTTATTTTATTTTTCCTTGGCCAGCTTTTAATCTGAGCTATTTTGAACTTCATGGGACCACCTTGTTCAATGCTTCTCTGTCCTTATGCCATGCCCTTATTTCTAACTCTTTCTGAAAAATTAACCAAAAGCACGTGCTTCTGCGTTCAGGACAAAAAAAAAGCCAAAAGGAGCAATAAATGAAATAGCTTGTGTTTGCTTCATTATTTTGTATTTATCTTTGGACCTTATTTTTAATATTTTCCATTGGTTTATGCTTAGCCTATGAAAGTTTTCTTCCTGCTACAAAATAAGCCCCCTGATCTTAATCTGTTACTTAATCGGATTGTGCACAACTGAACCAGAAAGAGAACAAATAGTAAAATAGTAAGGAAAATCAGACAGTACAGCTTTTCAAAGAGGCTTTTAAGAACATCCTCCCCCTATGACATTCTCGCTGACTCATTAGTTTCAATTTGAATTTTGTTTGCCATTACCACTGGGTGAGGGTGGAGGTTGCTTGGTCTTTATTATTTCTGTGGTGTATGGTGGGAGAGTGTGTGTGCCACTAGATGGGTGGTATATAAATGTAATTAATGAATAATAAATAAATGAAGTAACAAAATAATACGGGTAGTTATAACCCAGTAAAGTGAATGACATATTTCCAGACACCTTAAGCATTTAAATATATGTGTAATTCATTACATTTAATATGAAACATGTTTTCCAATCTACCAGAGCCTTAGTGGAATATCAGATTTAATCACTCACAATCAGTATCATTCTTTCCAGAGTTAGATGTGGATTTGATTAAAATAATAGTCTGATAATGGAAAACTAGCTATTGCGTGGAACAATGCTGCCATCTGCCGTCCACTGAGCAATGAAATCATTCAAGCCCACACTTGGCAAGGGAATTACTATCTCCCCCCACCCACCCACTCGCTGAACAGTGAATCAGAAATGAAGGATGAACTATATAGATAATCTTAATTTTTGACAGGTTGAAAAATTGGCATTTTAAGACAGAATGAACAACGTATGGAAGAGGAACTGCCCCTTTATAAGCTTTGCCATCTCACATCCATCAGGTGGGAAAAGCACAGCATTTTCCTGTCTTTATCCTCCCTCATTGCCTCTGACAGGAAGAATTTATTACAGCAGCTCTTAGGATAACAGTTTGAGATTCGTAGGAAGGAAGGAAGGACATCAGGTTCTCTTCTCCTATATAGATGTTCAAGAAGAGTACCCATCACTGTTCATTAACCATTTCAGTTCATCATTGAATATACACATCACTGTCATCCTGAACAAAACAGGGATTCCTCCTGTTGCTTTCACTTAATTTTGAAGTATAATATCTATATGAGTATTATGTGTTTCATTGTATTCCCATTTGATTCCATCAGGAAACGGAAAGAAATATTTAATGCAATGCAATAGTTGTTAACTGCTAACAGGATTCTTGTACCTCTAGTAGCTAGAAGAGGAAATTTCAACGGGTATAGCTTGGAAGGAAAAGCTGAACCTGGTAAAAAATTCCTCTTCTAAGCAATCATTAAAGGTATTTTAGATTTTGCCCATTTTAAAAATCTGGTCATCCTATGATTGCCCTCAGAACCATCTCATTCTCGGATGACTGGTTCCAGTTCTGGTGGATTATTCATCAAAACTAGGCACTGAAGAAATAGTACCTTGAAGATTATCTATACTGTGAACTAGTCTGATGATGGAAGCCCACACATCAGCAGTGGCTTTTCAGAACAGCAGAGCACCTCCTGAGGCAGGGCAGTGGTGAATTTACTGTTCCTGATGCTGTGCCATCTGACACCCACCTCACTGCTGCTAATGTAACAACCGGCCCAATAAATAGAGAAGATGCCTGTGCCTACATTGAAATTTTCAGAAATAGAATCTGTACAACAAAGGCATATAACAGTGGTAAGAGGTTAATTTCTACATCTGACTGACACATTGAAAGCAAACAAATCATCCAGCTGGGATGATATCAGTTCAAGAGGTCAGTCACTCAAATGTGAAGCTGCTGATCGTCTGAGAAATATACATTACATGTTTCTAAGATTGAATTCTGCCCCATGGGACTTACAAGTGGCCAACATAAGGACAGCTTTAAAAAATATAAAGCGGTGTCTCGACTTACGAACGCCCCTGCTTATGAAAATTTCAACTTATGAAAAGCTCCGGCTGCAAAATTTTGTTTCGACTTGCGGCTGGAGCTTCCACCTGTGAACAGAAAAAGGAAGGGGAAAGGGCGGGAAATTCAAACCATTGGTGGTGGTTACTACTTTGTAGCTCTTTTGCCCCAACAGTTAGGAAAAGGGAGTCTCAGCTTCCCGGGCCTCCAGCGCTGCTACCACTGCCACTGCCGCCACTGGAGGCCTTCTGGGGTACTCCACTGCTGCGACCGCCACCACCGGAGGCTTCCCAGGCTTCCCCGCCGCCATGACCGCTGCCACCAGAGGCCTCCCAACCTTCCCCGCCGCTGCCGGCGGCTTTCCGGGCTTACGTCGAGCTTACCGATGGTGGTTTCAGCAGTGGAGAAGCTGCACGGTGGAGGACGAAGCCCAGGTGGACTCCCAGAGGGCTCCCGCCGACTGCAGTTTCGACGGTGGTGGAGCCCGTGCAGCTGAGCATGGCCGGGAGGCTTCAGAGGAGGCTTCATGGTGAGGTAAGGTGCTGCTTTTTGCATTTTTAAAAACTGCTTTGGGTGGCTTTTGCAGGGTGGGATTGGGCTGGTGGGGTTATGTTTATGTTTTTTTGGATTTTATTTTGCAGGCCCAGGGGCTTGCATTGCTGTATTTTTATTTTTATTTTTTTGGGGGGGGGTATTTTTTTTCCTTCAGCCAGAACAGATTAATCAGTTTTCAATGCATTCCTATGGAAATGGTGCTTGGAAAATTTCGAGTTACGGCCACCGTTCCAATATGGATTAATTTTGTAAGCATCACTGTATACCAAGGATGGAAATCCAGTGAGCATAATAATATGGATAAATGAATGGCAAGAATCATTATACAGTATATAAAATAAAAAACAATAACAAGAAGAGTAAAAATGGCTTCTGTAAGGTTTTAGAACTGGACTTTCAAAATCTCACTTACTCTAGAACAAATTAACATTATACCAGTGAATAAACTGAATGCACAGAATGCATAATGTGGAGAAAATAAATAGGCAGAAGTGTCTTTTTACTCTTCTTCATAATTATATTGTCCACATGAAAATGGTCATCCTGCAAACTCAATCAGCTGAAATATCCTCTGCTACTCAGCTATTAACAATACAGGAGTTCTGGCTTCCATTCTATGTACTCATCCTCCTCATAATGCTGCAACCCATGCACTAGTTGAATGCTGGGGATTTAGGATAAACAAAAGGAGGTACTTCTTCACATAGTGCATAGTTTTTCTGTGGAATTCATTCCACAGAGCTGAAAGGATGGGCACCAACTTTGATAGCTTTAGAAGTGCATGAGATACAAATGGAGTAGTCACAATAGCTATGTGCCACTTTCAATACTAGATGCAGTATACCTCTGATTACTAATAGCTGAGGAACAAGAAGAGAATAATATTTGGTGCTCATGTTCTGCCTGTGAACTTGCCATAGGCAAATCCTGGCCACTGTGAGAACAAAGTGCCAGACTATGCAGCCTTTTGGTCTGATGCAGCAGGGTATTTTCTTATTTAGGCAGCCATTCTCTCTCTTGTAACCCTTTGGAAGCTTTGTGCCTCCATTTACTACCAGTCTGTAAGAAAAGACACACATTGCAAGAAAAGCTGCCTGGCCACATTATTGCAGGTTTGACTCCCAGCTTGAATATTAGCATACTGTAGAGGAAAATTTTGTAGGCTATGGGTTTTTTTTCCCCTTCCTTTTTTGGTCATGTATTGCTTGCTAGTCAACACTTGTAAAAGTGGCACGTGGCTTGCCCCTTTTTTATGGCTACTCCAAAGATTCTTCTAACATCATTTAAGTGAAATTAACCAGTTATTTCTTCTAGGGTTGGAATAATCTGGCTGGATAGCTCAGTGAGTTTAGGTATCTGGCTGTGAAGCCAGAGGTTGACAGTAGAGATGGGGGTACAGTATTTGTATATGAATACGAATATCCCCCCCACAGGTGCAGATAATGAGGGTCCAGCCCCCTGGGGCCAGATTGAATACTCACCATTCCACCGCTGCCGCGACCTCTGGGCTCCCTTCCTGCCGCTCCAGAGCTCAGGATGGATTAGCCACTCTTTGACCTGGCAGAGAGGCTCGTCATTTTGCCTTCTGCCAGGAGTGGCTAATCCACCGTGAGCTCTGGATCAATAGGGAGTGTGGTGCCACGGCAGTGGCAGAATTGTGAGTGGTCGGTCTGGCTCCAGGGTTGGACCCTCATTATCTGCACCTGTGGGGGGGGATATTCATATTCATATACAAATACCTCCATCTCTAGTTGAGAGTTCAATAGGCCACTATATCTCCTGAAAGAAGAGCCAGCCTATGTGGCCTTGGGCAAGCTGCAGAGTCCTATGATGCCTCCAGAAGGGAATGGTAAACCGCTTCTGAGTACTCTCTACCTGGAAAACCCTGGAAAGGGTTGCCATAAATCAGAACTTGATGGCACACAATTATTTTTTTGATAAGGTTGGAAAGTTCATGAGTGCTAAAAGCAAATTCACTCACATAAAAAGGGGGCTATTTTGATGGGGTGGGGTTGAAATAAGAATGACCAGATTCCTATTAGTTATGTATAAATATTGAGGTGTAAATCACAGCTGTGTACAAGCTGCTGCTTGCATCACTTATTATAGATCAGCTCCCACAGCTGGTATACGCTGGTGGAAATCTGACATAAAATGCCACTACATTTACAGTGTCTCAACTAAGAATTCTGGCCACCACTTTGCAAAAACTCAGGACATGCTTTATTGGAAGAAAAAAAAAGGTGCTATGCTGAATGGGATGAGGAGGGAGAGACAGGAAGAAAGTAGAAATTGCATTTTAACACTGCAGTCCTTCACATGTTTAATCAGAAGCTATTGACTACTAAGTGCACAAGCCGATGAATAAATGAGCAACAAAAGCCGCAGGAAAAGATTCATGAAATACAGTAGTTTTAATCAGCCAAGACAAGATGGGGAAAAGGGTGGAATCAGACACTGCATTTGAAGGCACTTCAGTCAGCAGGTGCTGTTTTCATGAGGATCTGTGAGAAAGAACAGGGTCTGCATGCAAAACATCCCAGCCTCCATCCCATGCATTTCCAGTTTTAAAGTATCAGACAAGGGGCAATAGAAGAGTATGGAGATCTGCCATCAGTCAGAGTAGACACGGATGGGCAAACAGACTTTAGTGTAAACATCTGATATATTTTAAGGGAAGGTAAGGTAAAGGTTAATGTTCCCCTTGACAGTTTTTGTCCAGTCGTGTTTGACTCTAGGGGGCGGTGCTCATCCCCATTTCCAAGCCATAGAGCCAGCGTTTTTGTCCGAAGACAATCTTCCGTGGTCACATGGCCAGTGCGACTTAGACACGGAACGCTGTTACCTTCCCACCGAAGTGGTCCCTATTTATCTACTTGCATTTGCATGCTTTCGAACCGCTAGGTTGGCGGGAGCTGGGACAAAGCAACGGGAGCTCACTCCATCGCGTGGATTCGATCTTACGACTGCTTGGTCTTCTGACCCTGCAGCACAGGCTTCTGCGGTTTAGCCCGCAGCGCCACCACGTCCCTTTAAGGGAAGGAGGGTCCTTTAAATTATGGAGATTCAGTTGTAAAAGCCAAATAGTAGTCCCAAGTGGAGTAGACTCACTGTACCAATGGCATTTGTGTAAATATTGCTTCCCCATTCAGTGGCTGAGTCAACAGATCTCCTTCACTTTGAACAACTAACTGGATTTAAATCAGAGATAAAATGTGGAAGAGAAGCAGCATCAACTGTTCAGGATTAATAACATCAACTCCATAATTGCTATTCCTGCCATGCACTGTGGTGGAGGCTAACAGTGCACATACTCTTGAGATCAGTGATAAACCTACAATGAAATATTTTCAAAATATTTTGAAAAGCAAATGGGCATAGAAGTGAACACCATAACATAGCTACTAGATCTTGGCAAAGATTCTCTTTTCGCCACTTCTGCTGTAGTCACAACTTACATACCTCCTAAATAGACTCTTTTGCAAAGCTTTACCTGTAAAACCATTGCATCCTCTTCAGTTTTATTACCCTCATGGTAAAGTTCTCTGATCGCTATGTCCACCCTATTGCTGGAACACATAAGGTTATCTGGAATGGACGCATGAAATGCTCCTGTGCCTTTAACAGCTGTATACAAGCAGGATTTTCTGCAGGTATAGCTTTTCCTGCAAGCCCCAGCTGCTCAAATGTTCTCTTTTCACACACCTACTAGAAGAGCAGAAGCCACGTTCTCCATTTCATGATTCTTCTTTAGGGCTGCCTGATTAGAAGATGGAAGGAAAACAGTGCCTCTAAGAACTGAGGAAGAAAATCCTTAATATGAAAAAGGAGATTTTAAAAGCACCCTTAAAGGTTGCAATTGGCATGGTCTCAAACCCACACATTTAGCATGAGAGGAAAGGGATATGCAAATATCACTAAGCAGCTTTCTTTTCTCAGCTTCACTGACTCTCACCTCTTCAAACAAAATGCCACTAAAAGTATTTTTCTTTATGTCAGAATTCTTCTTCTATGTGCCAGCAATACTGGCCTAATTTCCCAGACCTATAGGAGTCTTAGCATACTGCTAGTTTGTTCTGATATTTTTTTTCTTCTTTTAAAGATGGGGCTTTAAACAATTATGCAAAATTCACAGAGGATGTTCAGCAGTGCATGGATGGATCATGGTCAAAGACTAGAGCAAGAAAACTTTGAAAAATACATTGGAATCAAGTTTTATAAATCTCAAAATTAGAAAATTCTAGGGAAGGCTTAGGTGGCCCCATGAAATGGAGAACAAGGTTCTTGTATCTTTAATTGTCAAGAGGAAGAGGAAAAGTTTAGCAAGTGCAGCTTGTCATGAAAGCTACACCTGCTGAAATTTCATTTTCTACTCAGATATTAAAAGAAGAGGAACCCTCTTCTCCATTTCATGTCATCACTCTAGTAAAGGCAAAAGTGAAAAAGCCCCACCCTATTTTTTTTAAACAAATGGTGGCAAGGCTGCTCAAGCAACATTATATATAAGTCTCTGCAATCATGAGCCTTTCTGGAGCTTGATCCTATTTTGTTGAGCTGTCTAGCTTAGATCCATGCGATTTTTCATTGGCTTTGAATGCGCACTCCAGTCAGTTCTACAGTCTTTGTCAGGTACCATTCAACTCCCTTCTGTCTTTATGGAAAAACTGCATGTTAAATGTCACTTTTGCCATCAGATTTTCTTCTACAGTATTTGTTGTTCTTCGATATAGGTTTAGACAAAGAAATTTAGTTGTGCAGAAATCCAAAGCTTCTCTCCTTGTACCACGCTCTCTATCATTCTAGGTTTGCTATAATCAATTACTGATGCCTTACTTCAAAATCTTGATAATTTTTGAAGAGTGGCATATTATTTTTCTTGTTTTATCTGTGTACATTCAGAAACTTTGGAGTGCAGATTTACAGATTTTGTAAAAGGACAAAGGCTTCCCTTCTAGCTTTCTCGCAGTAGAAACAATTTCCTATTTAATATTTCATTGTAATTTTTACCAAGGCATTTGGGAATTCATCATTTAATCATCTTCTTAAATTGTTTCTTGGTTGATCAAAGGAGGTTTTATTGTCATTGTTTTGGATTGAACAAATGTTTTTACTACTGAATAGACTAGCATTTCTGAGCATTGCTTTAGCAATCAGTTAACAAATTGTTAACTTTTTTTGAGTAAATTTATTTTAATTTTCATAATTCCCCCCTGGATTGTAGTATTTATTTCCCCAATGTAGTCTGCATTTTTCCCTTAATTATTTATATGCCTGATTAACTGAAGATTAAACTTATCTGTCTTATTTACAATATAGCTTTACTACTACTGTACTGGTTCCTAAAATTTGTGTATTCTAAGTCACTGGTTCTTAACCTTGGGTTACTCAGGAGTTTTGGACTGCAACTCCCAAAAGCCTTCACCACCAACTGTGCTGGCTGGGGTTTCTGGGAATTGCAGTTCAAAAACATCCGAGTAACAAAGGTTAAGAACCACTGTTCTAAGTGAAGTGTGTCAAGTAAGCTTCCAGACATGCACATTTGATGTGCTGTGTTTGGGTGTACACAAAAAAGTAGGATATTCACACCTGCACACTGGGCTTCTGATCCTCTTTCTGCCTACTTCCTAACAGAGGCTCAAACTAGAGCATGCAGTTCATACATTTTTCTTTAAAGGAAAAATATATCTGTTTATCCTGTCCCAAGCATACCTCACTCCGCATGTTGCAAATTAGTTTGCTTTTGTTTTATGGACAGCAGAAGGTAGACACAAATCTGATTACTTAAGCAAAGTGCCTGGAAGGAATTGTGTATAAGGGAAAGGGATAATAGCAAGAAATACCCATTTATTGCAATGCATTACTGTATTGGACTCTTAATTAACCTATTCATGGCCTAAGGGAGGAAAGCTTAAGGCACTACCGCCACAGGTGAACTATTCCTGATCACTATGTACTGATGTGAAAGCTTATTCACCCTTACCAGTACTTTTGTTCCTCAAGAGAGTTGCTCTCACATACCTTCTTTGTACTCTCCCTGCTTTCCTTCCACCAAATGCTTTGCTTTTATCAAGAAGACAGTGATAAATTTCATAGAGCTCAAGATGATATAAGGCAGTATCACTAGCTTATAGTCCTTCATCAGTACCCTTACATTCCTTTGTAAATGTTATTCTGTTTTTATCTGAATTTATATATATATATATATATATATATATATATATATATATATATATATATATATATATATATATATATATATATATATATATATATATATATATATATATATATATATATATATATATATATATATATATATATATATATATATATATATATATATAAACAGAGACAGCTCCTTAAACTCTAGCATTATGGTGGTGTAAACAAATCCTTTGATCTAATGAAGTGGGCTACCATCCATGAAAGTGTACATGTGTCACATAAAATGTGCTAGACTTTCAACATCATCATCTTAGAACTGCACAGCTTGAAGGCACCCTATGGTCCCTGTCTAGGATCAGAGCAGATAATAGGAAAAGTGCCTATTTATTCTCTTGTAAAAATAAAAATAGTGTTTTTCTTGCTTCATTTCCTTCTTTTCCCCTGGCTAATTCCAAGAAACACTTGCCTATCTTTCTGTGGTTTGTAGTTCTCTGCATTTGGGTGCTTGTCATTATTCCATTTATCATATGCTGTCCTGTGCCTATCTAACCTCTTGTGCCCTCCTGACTCCTTAACAGGAGCAGCCTCTGTTCCTTCTTCCATCTCAACACTTCGCATGCTCCTTCATCTATTTCAGTCCTCCTCTCCACCCCTAGTCTCTTCCACAGGATTAACTAACTTGCTTCTGGTCTTAACAGGATGCTTTTATGATTATGTGTTTTCAAGGCCATTAAGAGTTCTGCTCAGGTCTTGCAAACTAAAGGCTGTACCTTTTTTATTGAGTCCATCCATCTCATGTTTGGTCTTTTGGCTTTCCTGCTGTCTTCAACTTCTCCAAGTATTATTATCTTTTCCAGTGACTCTTGTCTTCTCATGTCCAAAATACAATAATCTTAGCTAAGTCATATTCACTTCTAAAAAAGAGTTGAGTCCTGATTTAATCTAGCACCGTCTTACTTGTCCTTCTGGCGCTCCAAGATATTTGTAAAACTTTATTTCAATGCCAGATTTTGAATGGTTTTTTCCCTTTTAGCTTTCTTCACTGAATAAGCTTTCACATCAGTATATAGTGATCAGGAATAGTACAGCATGCGTAACTAGGGAAGGTCAAAACAAAAAATTGGATGTCTGTTTTGAAAACATTTGCCATTACACTGGAAGTAATCAGCAAGTAACATGATTTGCCACACAATTATGTCAGAGGGAGCCATTCATAGCCTCAGAAACAACCCCAATACTGTATCATCATCAGAGAGGCAGAAAAGAGAAGCTGTTGTTGATATGAACAAATCAAAGACTATCTAACACATAGGTTCTTAACCTGTGGTCCACGGACCCCCGGGGGACCACAATGTCCTCACAGGGGTTCCATGAAAGCTTGAAGAAATTTTATGTCCTTTGGAAGGAAGGAAGGAAGGAAGGAAGGAAGGAAGGAAGGAAACTTAAGTTCCCTTGCTTGTCTGTGTAAAACTTGGTTTTTGTAACCTACCACCTCCATTAAAAACTAACAAAAGTAAACACTTGTTATCAAATTAACTGCTTGGTAGCAAGTAACTCTTTGATATTCCTGCACATGGTGAGAATATGCAAGTGAATGGTGTTGAGTGACTGAGAGACAGGTCGTGACATTTCTTGCTATTGCGCAGACAGCCAGAAGCCACTGGAAGAGAGTCAGTCTCAGTCACCCCAAATCTACAATCCAGATAATTCTAGATAGTTCTCCCTCTCCCCCACCCCTTTTAAAAAGCCCTTTCCAAATGAGGCTGCAGTGAATCCGGCTCCCAAACTGTTTGACTTTGTGCTCACAAATAACTTTGGACAGTAACATATTTCTAGATGGACATACACATGGCTCCACTGTATGCCAGTATACTCATGACTGACCAAGAACAACATTTTCTCAGTTCCTGTACCCAGAATCTTCTTCTACCTAAAACTGATAGACGTCTTCATTATCTGAGCTCATGGCAAGGAATTGCTGAATAAATTCTACCAGGATTTCAATTACAGTACTTACATTCTCCCATAAAGCTAGGTCTGGACCAGTCTACACAAACAAGTACACTTACTGGATATTTACAATATAATTGCACAAGGGACATGCCATACATCACATATGTGATATATGCCATCTCCTGTCAACAATATTCTTCTGCTTTTCTACATACAGGACAATATCTGCACAAAATAATATGACAGAAATATCAGTGTGAGATATAGTATATATCACACTCTTCATATGATATTTCTGCATAGAGACTGAACAAATTGGGAACGAAAATACAGCCTTTTCTGACACATTTTCCAGTGGAAAACTATGGTGTTTCTCCATATTCTATCCTAATAGTAGTCTCTTATCCAGAATATAGGTTACTTATCAAAACAATGAAGCCAGAGCTTGGTTGGCTATTTTTAACTTTTGGCTAAAACTAACCTTTCAACCAAATGGACTGATTTCACTGGTATTAAAAGATAACTAACAGTCACCTTGGAAGAGAGCAATATACAATAAAATCAACAGATACAGTTATTCGGTAGAATGTATCCAACAAATGGGATACGTTAAGGCGAAGAGTAATCTTAGGCAGCATATTATTGAGACAGAAAGATAGCAGGACCTTGGTATTATCATAAATAGGCTTATACTTGACAACACACTGCTTCCACCCAAACCGACTAAATATCTCTACTTACCCTTAACACCTAAACAATGCAAAGCCCTTACTCTGGCCCACTTCAATGCACTTCCGTCAGCAGTCCAGGAAGGGAAGTACTGTATTACAATACCTCTTACACTTAGCATATATGTCCATATAACTCTGGTGAGATCGAAACCATCTCCCATTTGTTACTTCATTGTGTTTTTTATTCTGGCATTTGAGAAGTCCTCGTTAACCCTTACATAAGGGCATTTCCTGAATGATTGGAGGCACATTACACACTGCTCTTGCTGACAGGGCAATGCCCTGGCAGATATACTGGGCTAAACCAAGATTCAGATATGTTGACAAAAGTAGCTAAAATCTGTGATGCTGCAATCAAATCCATGAAGGAAAGGTTCCACACAAAGCGCAAGTATAGCATCTGTAAATTAGTGTATTAAATTAGTGCCTTAATGATCCTACGGGCTCTATGAGCTTCTAAGTAACAATTCTGTCGTTCTGTGCAAGCTACAACAGCCTATAGACAAGGCCTATGATAGGGAGGCAGGAGATATCGAATATATGTATATAGATGTTTTTAGTGTTTTTAGATTGATTTGATGTTTCCTAATTTAAATAATGATGCTTACTTTTGCTGGTCAATGATCGTAATAAAATATTTATTATTATTTCAATATACACATTAGCTTTTTCTAATTAAAACAGTCTGGATTTTTTTATTCGAAACAGTTTGACTTTTAAAAATATATATCCATTATTTCTGGATCTCAACAGTTTATTCCCAAAAATCTTGACATTTCACCTTTCCTATGCAAATTCTTCAGTTATTTATGTATTTATTTTCTTGTTCTTCTCTCGCTCTATTCCCCTCCCCTCCATCCCTCTTTCTTTTTAGTGTTCATATCTTCTATTGCTATCTTCCGCCTGGCTCAGAGGCATTTTTTTTCCGTTTCTTAACAAGTTATTTTGTGGTAGGCTGATAAGGTCTGTCAGTAAAAGATTAATTAGTTGTACAACATTCCTAATGACTTCTTACAGGGAAAAAATATTTCGAAGACATTTTCCCCTTATTGTCTAGCATAATTTATGGATAGGTGATAGATTGTTTTTTTCTCAGCTCTTCTGCGTGCTAAAATAGTTCAGTCAGGCATATTTCTGTTGTACAGAAAAAGCCAGAAAGTTTTAAAAACAAGTAAGCTTTGGCAAAGCTTCCCACCACCACCTCAAAAGCTAATGCTACACATTTGAGACAAAGGGTTTTTTAATGTCATGTGGGTAAACCTAATTGTTAGTTTAACTAGAGTAACTCTATTGAATAAATTGACTTTTGGCGAGTCAACATTGACGTAAATTTCATTACTAAGTGTATGTACTCCCTCTGGAACTTACAGTTGGGCTTAGCAGGCAATATAAAGGTCAGCCTATAAATTTAGGAGAGAGATTCTGTACATGGTAGAACAATGCTTATAGCTCTGCCAGACCACAGTCTGGCTTTACTTTGTTTTGGATCTCCCTTTTTCTTAACTACATGAGAGTATGGGAAACCTGTAATAAAGAAGCCTTAGCTTAATATTGACAGATTCATATTCATGCATACAATAGTCAGGAATGTTCCATGTTTTCTGCAGCTGTTTTATTGATAGGTAATAATTAGAAAGACTCATTTAATAGCTTCATTGTGAGGAAGGATTCCGCTGAGTCATAAATACATTATAATTTTTGCATTACAATGTACTCTGCATAGCCCAAGATACAGATAGCTCGTAGAACCAAATATCACATAATACCATTTCTGTTAAGAGAAATTGACTTTTTTTTTTACTGTGGCCAGCCCTTACAGATAATTGAGCACAGTTCAGTGCACCAGAAGAAGCTAACAATGGGAAAGGAGCTCTTTATATCTGGTAGAGATAATTTTTAATTATGTGCCACCAAGTTGATTCCAACTTCTGGAGAATCCCCGCAGTGGTCCCCAACCTTGGGCTTCCAGATGTTCTTGGACTTCAAGTCCCAGAAATCTTGGCCAGCAGAGGTGGTGGTGAAGGCTTCTGGGAATTGTAGTCTAAGAACATCTGGAGGCCCAAGGTTGGGGACTACTCAGTTTTTCTAGGTATGAAGTAATCAAAAGTGGTTTACTAATCCCTCCTCCTGGTAGTGCTCTAGGATTGTGCAGCTTGGCCAAACCTATAGAGATGGCAGGACACATACCACCAAAGCTACATAACACGGAGTCATCTTGGCTAGCTCCTTTCCTAGCATTCAGAGTAGAAGTTTGACTTCCTGATCTCCACCTCTGCAAGCAGTCATTCCAGCCTGCTGCTACCAGCTTATGTCCTCTGGTTGATATTACCTAATAATTACAGGTTTTATAAAATAGATCTTTAAAACCCCACAAGTGGTAATTTTAATTAGGAAAAATACATATTCATGTATTTATCTCATCTTACTTAACCTATTTAAAGCCATGCCACAAAGATAAAATATAATTATCAAGACATAAGTTAAAACATCAAAAAATTTTGCTTTGCTTTTGCAAATATTAAAAATGTAATAAAATAGTCCTAATAGTATATAAAATGAATTATAACCATGGTGCTGGTATTAAGAGGGGGGATAAAGTAGGAAGAACAGGTATCTTTAAAATGTCAAGTACAATGTCATGCCATTAAAAGTGTGTGAGAAGAGAATAGATTTCTGCTGGAAACCAAAACATAACAGATACATTAAGTGAAATTAAGAAGCAAAATCCATAATTTAGATGACATAATTGAAAAGCCCCCCCTCCCTGGAATCTTTCACCTAACCTCATAAACTGGGAACCCGGAGAAGAGCCTTAGATTTTAATTGCCACACCATTGTTTATTTTCAGAAGAAACAGAAAAGGGCAAATCCTTTCAAATTCCTGCTTTTTTTTAGTGATTGAATTTTAATCTGAAAGAAAGCTGAAATACCATCAAAAAAAAATAAAGAGCAATAGGGTCCCCCCCAATAGAAAAACAAAACTAAAATTAGTTTGCAGCAATAATGATAATTGGAAGTTGAATAAATTATCTCCTGGAATTTCTTCCAATTTGGTAGTTCTTGATTCTACAAGTCAGTGTGAGCTTAAAACACCTTGGGCAGGCAGTGTTATAGATAAGTCTACATCCCAGGTAAAATGGTCTTAATGATAGGAGCACATTATTTGACAATCATGTTGTATTACTTCAGTTGTGACTCATATATCTTCTCTCCTTCTTTGCTACCTTTGCCTTCTTTATAGCTGCTTCCACATTCATGATACGTACATATGATGTCTGGGCATGTGCAGTTTCATATTTTAAATTCATTGAAATTAAAGTGCTGTCATGAATACAGGAATAAAATGATATGAATACAGGAATAAAATGTTTCCACAGGCTGAAACACATTTATTTAAGAATAGGCATGGACATTGTAGAAAATCACACAACATGTAACATGAACATATGCTACAGCCAGACCCTGTAACTATAACTGGGGGGAGGAATTTAAATATGACATAGAAATAAGGTGTTGCTGTGAGAAACATTAGCTTTGGTGCCTCCTGGCACACCCATATTGATCCATACACTGATACTGTTTGTTGTTGCCTGTCAGTTGTCCTGGATGGGCAAGGGGAGGTTGGTTCTCAGACCACAATATCCAGTCCTACCTGCACAACTGTAGATGGGTCTGGCACAGGAATATCATCAGGCACATTCTCAGTTCAGTGAACTAAGGATTGCATAGCAACTGAAGGTCAATAATTTGCATTTAAATTATACGAGACTGCCCAGTCTGTTCTGTGAGGGGGCATTTCTTTCCTTCCACCTCCTCCTCTCCATTTTCTTTGTTGCAAATGATACCATTGAGTTAGGTGTGTGTGTGTGTGTGTGTGTACAATCCCTAAAGCAGCAGTCTTAAGTAACTGGCCATCCTATTACTTAAGTTTGTATCCTGACCAAAGAGCTCTCAATGGTGTAGATGGTCCTTTCTCCTCTATATTGTACTTACCGTCACAATAATCCAGTGATAAGGGATTGGCCCAAGGTCACCCAGAGAGTTTTGTGCCTTGGTAATGATTTGAATCTGGGTTGTCCAAGTCCCTTTGCAACACTCTTAAGCACAGCATCACATTGGGTCTTCCATGAATCTAATGGTGCAGCAATGAGCTTTGTAGTAACTATTGAGTATTTACTGTTCTACCTCAATGTATAGTAAACACAATCTGTATATGTGTACCAGTGATTTTATTCCAATGGAAATGTGGGGAAAATGTTCCATGCCTGGAGGGAACAGTGCATGCAGAATTAATAAAATGAAGAGAGACATGTCATTTCAGTACATAAAATACATTTATTTCATCATTTGTTGTTACAAGGATATTGTGTCAAAGCTGAATTACTAGTACTACAAATTTCAGAGAAGGAACTTAATTATCTTCCTTTTAAAACAAAAACAAATACAGGCACAAAAAAACTACTAATGGAGAACTAATGCCAGCGGAAAGGCGCCTGCCTTTTAGTTTTGTATTGTTTGCAAATATATAACTTACAGGCAGACATCTTGTAGTACCTTGCAGCTGAAGTGGGCCCATAGAATCAATGAGAGTCGACTCATCAAATCCCCACTGATTCAGTGAGCCTAACTTAGTTGTGACTTACTACAAGATTCTACCCAGCATACACATACACATTTTATGTTGAATAAAAGAATATCCTATTTGCTCGTCGTAGGTAAAATAGCCTATAGCCTAGACCTTTGGGTGAGAATCAAACCTTACTCTGCGAATTGTTTGCAACAGTTACTGCAGCACAAGTTGTAAGGTCGTGATCCACCGTCAGGTCAACTCTGGGCAAACAAAAACCCCTACCACTATTACTGTACTGCATGTTCAAACCTAGCTATTTCCAAAAGAAACGAGGCGGAAGAAAAAAAATCTGACTGACTCTCTGTATGCCAATGTAAACTACCTTAGTTTAGCTAGGGGCATTTACAAACCGAGCCTTCTTTCCCTCTCGTCCGTCTTCAGCCAATAAAAACGCAGAGGTATATCGGGTCTAGCCAATAGTAAAACGGGAGAGCCCCCACGACGCGGTCTCGTTCCAGAAACAAACCGACCCTGAGGAGAGGGTGGGAGGCAGGAAGTTCTGGTCCTCAGCGGGGACGCCGTCTACTGGTTCAAGCGTTGAGCTGCTTCGCCTCCACGTGTGGAGAGGCAATTTAAAAAAAAAAGGAAAGGAAGAAAAATATGTGTGTGTGGGGGGGGGGGGGGAAGGGGAACGAGAGACAAGAGTTAGGAACGAGTTCTACTAATAGAAGGAATGCGGGGGGTGGAGAAAGGTGGTAGTCGTCATACGATAGTTTTTAGTGCGGGACCGAGGAGGAAGCCGGTTGAAAACCTGGCCCAGAGGCAAGTGAACAAAATACATTTTCATCCTATGTGGAAGGAGCGATCCGGCCATGCCTGCGCAAAAAGCGGGTGCCGGAGGCTGGGGGACGCCAATGAGAACCACAACCCGCAAGGTAGCTGCAGGCGCAGGAGGGACCGTTCGAGAGGTTGGTCGGTGGTTTTGACCTTGCGGAGGAGAGCAGGAGCCGTTCGGAAGAAATGCCTTTCGCCGCCTCAGAAACAGCTGAGGGAGGTAAGGTCCGGGGCCACGGCTTCGACGCGTTGTTAGAAAAGCGTTACAACGGGAGCCTGGTCGCTCTTGAGGAGCCCCCTCAGGATTTCGAGCATCTCATTCAATGTTGGTTGCAACGCCTTCCTGTTTATTGAGAGAGAGAAAGAGATGGGAGAGGCGCGTAAATCTTCCCCACCCTCGGCGGTCGTAATTCTTAAGTTGCCTTTTCAGCCCGCCGAAGGGCATTCCGAGCAAACGCCATGATATCTCCCGTTCAGCCGCTTCCTTCTCTCTCTCTCTTTTCCCCGCCCCCCCTTTTTTCCCGGCTTCATATTTTTGGCACGTTAAGGTGGTAGACGGCCGCTCTTTCTGGTGACTGCCGGGTGTGCAGGGCGGCGCGTGCGCGTTCCGCATTTTCTGTATAACGAGGATGACTTTGCAAACTGGCGCCAGCAGGGGTGACTCAGGGAGAGAGTTTGGCAGCCCGCGTGGTGTGGAGTCGTTCAGGAGGAACGGGAACAGCGCGAGCCAAGTCTGTTTCGGCGGGGGGCGGGGCGAACAGAAAAGGCACGCGGGCGCGTCCGGCTTCGCGGAGGGAAACGTTCTGTCCCGGGCGACCGTTGCCGAGGCGATGACAGACAGCGCGGGTGATGCAAAGCGGGTCGCCAGCTGTCGAGGCGCGCAGGCGCCGCCGCCTTCCTCCGGGGTTCAGCTGACGAGCGGAGGAGGCCCTCCCGGGAGCCTCCATGCTCAGTGAACAGGCGCACTCCCGATTTTGGCTTCTTTCTCCTGCTGGTTACGGGGCATCAGTTCGTAATCATGTAGAGGAGAAGACGGCAGATGAAAGGACAGTCGTGTTTTGGAGCTGGCCCGGGCCATGGCTCTCTACGCAGTTGCAAAGTCTGGATCTGGAAAAGCCTGTCTCCATTAATTCCCTTTGTATTTTGGCTAAGAAGGGATACAAGGCAGAGTGCTTTCAAATAGGGCTGGCAAACCTAAGCAGGGGACCCTCTTCGTGAATTTGCTTTTTGGGGGGAGGGGAATGAGAAGTAAATCTCGTTATTCTCAACTGGGTTAATTTATAAAATATGTCGTGTGGTGAGCAGATTTTTAAATGAGGCAACCAGCTGTAACAGAAAAATGGAAGTTTTGTGGAAATCTTGGGAGAAACAGACCAAGGCAAGGTGTTAATGTATTGATGTAAGAGGAATAAACAAACTTTCCTGGTTTGTTTTAAAAAAATAACTCTTTGTCAGGCATAATGTCAGTGTGAGGCTGTATACAGTATTTGTTGTGCATGCTTGTTTAAGTGAAGTTTTCAGTACAATCCTGCAGATGTCTTCTATAACAATAATGAAACTGCAGAGCTGTGAGAGACCCTATGGATTATCAAGTCCAGCCCCTGTCAAGGAGGCTCTGTGGGGATTCAAACACTTGTATTGGGTTCAAGGGGCTTTCTCCAAAGAAGATATGCATAAGATAGCAACCTTGAATGCATAAACAGAAATCCCATGATTTTTGTATCAAAGTAATACTTTTTTTTTTTTTTGGACTTATATACCGCCCCATAGCGCTACAAGCACTCTCCGGGCGGTTTACAATTTTAATTATACAGGCTACACATTGCCCCCCCAGCAAGCTGGGTACTCATTTTACGGACCTCGGAAGGATGGAAGGCTGAGTCAACCTTGAGCCGGCTACCTGGGATTTGAACCCCAGGTTCAACTTTTGTTGTTGTTTAGTCATTAAGTCATGTCCAACTCTTTGTGACCCCATGGATCTTTTTGTGACCCCATGGACCAGAGGACGCCAGGCCCAAACTGCCTCCCGGAGTTTGGTCAAATTCATGTTGGTAGCTTTGGTGACACTGTCCAACCATCTCTTCTTCTGTTGTCCCCTTCTCTTCTTGCCTTCACTCTTTCCCAGCATCAGGGTCTTTTCCGGGGGAATACTTTAGGTGGGCTTGATTTAAGTTCAGGAATGTCAGTGGCCTGGATATCCTTTTTAAAATTCAGACCCAAGAGATTTTTACCAGGGCTGTCTTCCTGGATCACTGCAGTGAGCTAAAACTCCTGACAGATAAGACTATTTATGAGCAGTAATCATATATTACTGCCAGACAGAGTACAGTGATGCTTCACAAGATGAAATTAATTCGTTCCCTGAGTCATGTCGTTTTGCAAAATTTTCGTCTTGTGAGGCCCGGTTTCCTATAGGAATGAATTGAAATTTAATTAATGCATTCCTATGGGCAAAAAAGTCAAACAAAAAAAGTCAGAACAAAGTCACTTACAGTACCAGGTAGATTGAGCCGTGCTCCTTGCGGTGCCTTGGTGGCCCCCGAACAGCTGGACTCCGTGTGACCAGAGCGCCGAACAGCTGAAAGGCGGCAGCCGTTTTGTGGTCATCTCTGCTCCCCACCTCTCAGCTGTTCAGCACTGGGTCTCAGAAGCTTCCCGGTGCTTGCCCAGCACAGAAAAAGGCAGGGGGAAAGGGTGGGAAATTCAAAAATGGTGCTTTTTCCCTGCCTTTTTCCGTGTTGGGCAAACCCCAGGAAGCCTCTGAAAGTGGTGTTTGCTGCGCCTCCCCTCCAAACAGCTGAGAGGCGGGGTCGGGGAGCAGAGACGACCACAAAATGCCCTCTCAGCAGTCCGGTGCTCTGGTCACACAGAGTCCGGTTGTTCCGGGGCTACCAAGGCAGCGTGAGGAGCGGGGTTCACTCTACAGTACCTGGTACTCTAAGTCAGTGGTCCCCAACCTTGGGCCTCCAGATGTTCTTGGACTTCAACTCCCAGAAATCCTGGCCAGCAGAGGGGGTGCTGAAGGCTTCTGGGAGTTGTAGTCCAAGAACATCTGGAGGCCCAAGGTTGGGGACCACTGCTCTAAGTGACTTTGTTCAGACTTTTTTTCCTGACTTTTTTTCACCCATAGGAACACATTAATTATATTTCAATGGATTCCTATGGGAATCCGCGCCTTGCAAGATGAAAATTTCATTTTTCATTGCGCGATGCGCCACTGTATAGCACAGAGTATTGAGGAACATGGGATGTATGCCCCTCATGTGGGTTTCCTTTTGGGGCATGAGATTGGCATCTGTGAAGATAGAAACCTGGGATAGACAAACCTTTGGTCAGATGTAGCAAAGGTCTTACATCAACTCGAGCTTTTAAATTACCAGAAATATTGACAAATGAAAAGATTAAAGGAAGCACATTCTAGAGGCTGTGGAACTACAGAGCTGAAAGGAGATACAGTGGGGTCTCTACTTAAGAACTTAATCCGTATTGGAAGGTGGTTCTCAAGTTGAAAAGTTCTTATGTTGAATCTGCATTTCCCATAGGAATGCATTGAAAACCATTTAATCCGTATCTGCTCTTTTCCGTCCATAGAAACTACAGTGGAACCTCTACTTAAGAACTTAATCCGTTTTGGAATGGTGTTCTTAAGTTGAAACGTTCTTAAGTTGAAGCAAAATTTCCCATAGGAATGGACTGAAAACCAATTAATCCGTTCTGGCTGTTTTTTTTTTTTATGTAGAGGTGTGTTCATACATTGAAGCATTAGTTCCCATAGGAACTAATGCAAAGCTGATTAATACGTACTCTACCACTAGGGGGAGAATTTTTTAATCTAAGATGACCTAAGGTTAAAAAAAGAGCAGGAAAGGTTTTTTTTTCCTGTTCTTATCTTGGATTTCTGTTCTCAAGTAGAAGCAAAATTTAGCAAATGCAGCTGTTCTTAAGTTGGATTGTTCTTAAGTAGAGACGTTCTTAAGTAGAGACCCCACTGTACAGTATATGCTGGTTTCTGTTACTAGCCAAGAGACCAAGGAGGGTTCATCCCTTACTTCTCAGTAAGGATGTAAGGGCAAGGAAGAAAACAGTCTGGCCCTGCCCATCTGGCAAAGGAATTTGCTTTCATTTTCCTTCTTCATCACTCACCAACACCTCCTTTTGTATAATGTCTGTCATGATTGTGAGCCTATAGGCAGGGGCTTTCTTTGTACCCCTTGAATAGCACTGGAGTGGTTGCATCAGTGCAGGTAGTTTCATTCAGCAGTCAGAGTGCAAGTCTTCCGTTCCATCATTGTGGTTGCTGTTGTCAGTTCATCACCTGGATGGTGATGTGCAGTTCTGCGCTGAAACAGACTGGCTGTTGTGTGGCAGATGTATTTTGAGGTTGTACCTGAAGACCAACCAGTTTGATAAAACTTGCCAAAGTCTGTGCTTCACTGGCATTGCTGATAAGAGCCAAATATCACCTCCATACCACAGTGAGATGGCAGGAAAAGACTGGGTGGAAGTCTTTTCTGCCAAAGTCATTAATGAATTTTAGGTGTTTTATAAGTGATGATGTATATGGAGTGGTCTGATACTGATAATGATGTATATTGGCAGAACGAAGAACATAAGTATTCCTGTAAGTGTTTCATGTTTCCCATGAAAGTAGGGATGGGAAAACAGTTACCATATCATCCTTCACTATTAATCCTGCTGGATGAAGATAATGAGGGTCTCAGTTCAACAGTATTTGGGGTACATTAGTCTGCCCTGTATCAAGGAGATGTTGATTGTGATGTAGATCTTGAATAATTTGTCTGATAGTGATCAGACTGTGGCATTACTTCTAGTTGACTATGTTGCTATAAGCTGTTTATATGTCCCAGGAAACATTATTTCCCCCCAGTGAAAAAGTAGCGAACAGATTGTTCTGTTAATCATATTTTCAGGAAGCATTTGAAACCTGACCTTACACTTTTTTTATAGATAGAATTGTAATTTCATTTTATAAACTTAAGTTTCTGAAACTTACTGAGTTATTCAGATGTATCGATCTGAACTTCATGTTTACACAAAAATGTGTTTTATAAGGAGACTGATATCAATGTTTTATTTATAATAAATTGTTAAACATCACAACACAGATATACTTAATATCCAAAATCCTATGTATTGCTACAAGTTAAGTCAGCATAGGCATTTCCTGTTGCATGCTGAGTCACACAACTTGGTGCACAATGATAGGTGCCAGCACTAACTTATAAGGTATGTTGATAGGTTCTACACTTTAAAAAAAACCTTGGTAATGATTCTAGTTTTTTAGAACTGGTAAGCAGGCTTGCAAAATGGGCAATACACTGCAGTAATTGAGAAATTATTGTTGGTTATCACTTTCCTTGTTAACTTTTTAAATGTAAAGCATTAATAATCTAATACTGGTTGCTTATTTGACACCAGCACACAATATGAGAGAATAAAATTAAGCAAAAATATTCAAAAATGCACTAGTAACTTTTTAGTGGCACATTTTCGTTTGCTAAATGTTTCTGGTGCCTGGTTTTGAGAATGGTTGCTTGATCTTCACTCTAATAATTGTGGAGTTGGCTACCTGTCTACCGCAGAGGGCCTGATTAAACAAAATCTGGCATCTTTATGAAATTAGTAAATTACTGAGTCTATGGTGTGTAAACATCTCTAGCATGTGTAACAGAATAGAGCCTATGGATAAACCAGAAAAACAAAGCTACTTCCTGGATCAGTATTTTTTCCATTCAAAAAACCAGCCAAAAAACGTTCCTGATAGAGTGAATCAGTTTCAGGTATGACCAGGATGTTTGTGTAATCGGCACTTTCAAAGGTCATTACATATTACACACTTTGTTAACAATGCTATTGAAATTCTTTGAAATGCCATTATTTGTACTTCTGTCCATTTTCACTGGGCCACCACTCCCACAGTATATACCTGCAAATTGAATTGTGGCTATTTAGTGGCATATGTCCAAGGGAGTAGATTGTAATCCATGGAAACTCACACTGAAATAAATCTGTTAGTCTTCAAAGTGTCAAAATTCTTTTATTTTTTTAATATATGCAAGATTTCTTCATGATGAAAGTAGGAATACTGTGGTAAGTGCTACAGCTTTTTTAATTTTTGCAGCATCATGCCAAGACAACTTGCGTATACTAAAATTCCTAGCTTTCTGTACAGTAGTTCTGAAGAGTCCAAAATTTTACAATCTTATTACCACGCTTGTAGATAACCACATTTTTCATTATATCCCAGGATCTTCTCGCTGTAACTTTGATATAAAAAGGCATGCAGGTAGTAGATGACACTAATATATAGTTGAGAGAGAGAAAGAGGCTTTGCAGATATTCAAGACTCAGCAAATACTGTACCTGCTTAATCAATTTCTGTCCCATAGCTACCTTTACTTAGACCTTGACTGTTTTGTTCCAGGACAAGCAGCAACACCAGAGGAATAAAAAAGCAAATCATGTGAAAAGCACTGGGAGGAGGATGTTACCATGGTGATTAGCATTTTTTGTGTGAGGTACCGGAAAGTGGTAGTTTCAGTTCTGAATTGAGTTTCTTTCTCTTTTTCTTCTTATAGTGTTTAACTATATTCATGCTGCTGCTTCCTACATTATGTTCCAAAGCAACATGACTGCCTTGGGGAATATTTACATGGTCTTTGTGGTCACGTAGAAGGCCTGATCACTGTATCATTGCCTCAGTGTCCCCTGCAGAAAACCAGTCTAAAGGCTGGGATAGGGAAAAGAAATACAATATAATATAGCTGTTTGCTGAAGAATCAAACAAACTGTTTGATTCTTCAGCAAAACATTGCTTTTCGCCTTGTTGCATATATAATTCTCGATTGGGAGCTTTGTGCTAGGTGTTTGTTTTAAAGAATTATTGGGTTCTTGTGCTTACAGTACTTGAGAAAGGTCCTGTTTTTCAGGACTAGGCTTGGAAATTACGAGTATGCACAAGTTCAAAGATTGTCTTGGTGCTTATTTTTTTTGCCTCTAGGCTAAATTGTTCTTACTTTCTGTTTGGTATTCTGTGCCACAAACAGAGGCCAGAGTTCATAGTGTGCCCATTTATTATAAGAGCAGCACCAGCAAACATATTAGTGGGGGTGCTTCCAGTTCCTCCCTTAAAACACATTACCACAGAAGAAAGCTGTTTGTCAAGAGATTTCAGAGTCGTGCAGCATCTTTAAGATTAGATTTATCATAAGATGTAGTGAACTGCATTAGCACCATAGTCTATACAACACAGCAAAAAGATGTTTTGTGTAGCATGACTCCCCAAAAGTACGTAAGTGTGATTTTTATCCTTAACAAACCAAGGCCTACTTGCATAGGGATAACTCTTAAAGAGCTAGAGAGATTTATATTCCCTGGCTACAGTATTGTGTTTGTGCCTGAAAATCTAGTTTTTCAGTGGTGTTAAAGGCTTAAAGAGTGTTGCAGAGCCTTAGGTACCTGGGTGAGTGGTGTCAAGGCATCCAGAATAGCTTCTTGCTTTAATACCAACATGGAAGTACAGTGGTGCCTCGCTTAACGAGTGCACCGTATAGCGATGTTTCCGTATAGCAATCCCTTTTTCGGGATCGCTATACGGAAACATCCCCGATCGTCGCAATGGGGAAAACCCGCATTGCGAAGATCGGGTATTGCGGCGGCCATTTTGGAGCCGCCGAACAGCTGATCGGCGGTTCCAAAATGGCCGCCGGAAGCCCGGAAATGGCTGCCGGAAGCCGTTTTCGCGCCCTGCCCTCGCTTAGCGAAGGCGCGAAAATGGCTGCCGGCACCTGGAATCCTCGCTGAACGGGTAAGTAACAAAGGTATTGGAACGCATTAAACTTCGTTTAATGCGTTCCAATACATTTTCCCTACCCGTTTAGCGACGATTTCGCATAGCGACGGTTAATCCGGCACGGATTAACCTCGCTATGCGGGGCACCACTGTATTAAAGCAAAAGAACCTCATTCGAGATACAGTAGTACGTATCTGGATATTTACTGCTGATCTTCCTAGTGACAGGATCAGACAAAATTGTCAAAGCTCAGCTCTCACCCTTCTCTGAGGGCTGCTGGAAGAGCTGTTTGTATAATTATAACCCATTCCCCCCTACACACCTCTTTGTGGTTGCCAAGTAACCAGTCATCTTGCTAAGAATCCATATTGCTGTTGTATCTTCATCCCTGTTGCAGGCTTTTCCTCAACTCCATTTTATATCTTGCCTGAATTAATCAGTTTTTAAAAGCAAAACCCAATTTTTCTCTTCCTGAATGTAGGATTTTAGTAGTTCTGTTCAAAAACAATTGATGACTTAGGGTATGAGTCTAGGTAATATGCCAACTAAACAGATCCCTTGCTATGAGAATTCAGGTTGCTACGGTTACCTATAGAAACTAGGACTTTGGGTTAACTCAGGACATCAGTGCAGGGAAGCTCAGTATCTCACGTCTCTCTACACCAGCTGGGAGATAACGTGTTGTTGCTGCTGTATGTGAGTTTCCACTCAGTACTTCAGTTGTAAGATAACTTCCTGAAACGTACTACATAGATGTAAATCATATATTGCAGTTTGTGTTCACTGTATGGAAGAGAACAGAACATACATCGATATACTTCATTCCAGCATACATTAAAAGCAAAACAGAGTTGTTGTTGTTGTTTAGTCGTAAGTTGTATCTGACTCTTCGTGACCCCAAAACAGAATACAGGGGCTTTTTTTTTTTTTACTGGCTACTGCATTAAAATGGCTAAAACCCTACTAAACTTTTCTGTTCTTTCACCTGCAGGACTGAGATATGTATCCTGTTGTAACAGACTTCTCGTGTGAGGAAATTCAGGTATCTTCCAGGTACCTGACCTCATGAATTAGATTCAGTTCTGAAAAGGGAGAGAATAGAATTTTAAGCAAATTATAAATAAGGACTCATCCACACTGAGGTGTTGCCCCATATCATTCTGCGATTGCTCTGGGCTGTTCTGGTATGTTGTTTGTTGCAGGTTGGAACAAACCATCACAGTAGTGGAATTCACACACAGAGCAGTTATTTGTTGCCATGTACTCTGGGTCATCTTAGTACCACCTGCCCACATGCATCAAAATTGCTCCTTCATGTCTCACTCCCAATGTAGATTGCTCTCCACTTTTACCTATTTGCACTGGGGAGTAAACCCTATAGAAAAGGCTAGGATTTGTTTTAGAGTGAGCACACACATATGTGTGCGCGCGCACACACACACACACACAAACACATGGCTGCATAGGGAAGTGGAAGTGGGAAGAAATGGGGAAGCAAAAGAGTTGGTAATGCTGCCACAGCAGCTACTCTTAGTCCCTGTCTTTTAAATACTTGGCTCCAGCGTGGTGGTGTTTTTCTTCCCTCCCTTTCCCTCAACACCCACAGCCAATTTTTTCTCTAAACTTTAGGACTTGGAGAACCTCTCCACGTTTAGGCATATTCTGCCAACAATTTCTATGCAAGTTGAGTAGGCTCATTGAAATCAATGCAACTTAGAGATTTTAAATACAGTGAGTTGAGCTGAGATGTCCAGTGCTCCCTCTTGCCCGGTGACTTTCGATTGCTTTCAGCCTGTGACACTGGATACTGTGGACAAAGCGCTTGATTGCTGTCGTGCCACCACCTCCTCCCTTGACCCTTGCCCAGCCTGGCTAATCAAAACAGCCTGGCCTATAACAACGGAATGGGCCACAGCAATAATTAATGGGTCTCTCCTGCCCTCAAGGAGACACTCATTAGGCCCATAAGGAAGAAACCTAATTTGGCGGCGGACGAAATTGGCAATTATAGGCCCGTCGCCAATGTTTCTTTCATTAGCAAACTGGTTGAGAGGGTGGTGGCTGACCAGCTCCAGGCGCATTTGGATGAAACAGATGCCCTGGATCCGTTTCAGTTGGGCTTCAGGCCGCGTCATGGTACAGAAACAGCATTGGTTGCCCTGTACGATGACCTGTTGAGGGAGGCTGACAGGGGCAAAGTGTCTCTGTTGGTCCTCCTCGACATCTCAGCGGCCTTCGATACCGTCGACCATAGTATCCTCTTGAGGAGGCTCTCTGAGTTGAGAATTGGTGGCTTGGCGTTTGCCTGGCTCCGTTCCTTCTTGGAGCACTGTCCCCAAAGAGTACAGCTTGGGGAGAGTGTTTTGGCCCCGTGGAGTCTCAATTGTGGGGTTCCACAGGGGTCGATTGTCTCTCCAATGCTGTTTAATATCTATATGAGGCCTCTGGGTGGCGTCATCGGGGGTGTGGGGCATCGTGTCATCAGTACGCTGATGACACCCAGCTCTACATCTCCTTTTCACCAACTGCAGGAGATGCCGTTCTGTCCCTTCAGCGCTTCCTGGAGGCCGTACTGCAATGGATGCAGGAAATGGGCTGAAGCTGAACCCGGACAAGACGAAGGTTCTGAGGGTGGGTGCCCCCACAGTAGGTGGTTTGGGAAACACTCGTTTGGGGGAGGGGACTCTTGCTGTCAAGAGTGGGATTCACAGTTTGGGGATCCATCTGGACCCGGCGCTCACTATGGAAACTCAGGTGGCGTCAGTGGTCCATACTGCCTTCTTTCATCTCTGGCGGATAGCCCAGCTGCAACCCTATCTCGATGTTGGGGTGCTCACTACCTTGGTGCATGCGCTCATAATCTCAAGATTAGACTACTGTAATGCGCCCTATGTGGGGCTACCTTTGAGGCTGATGCGGAAACTCCAAGTGGTGCAGAATGCGGCGGCCAGACATAGTGGAGTGAGTCTGGCCACCGCATCTCTCTCCTATTCTGGCCGCACTGCATTGGCTGCCCATTCGGTTCTGCATCGACTTCAAAGTGTTGATGCTTATGTATAAAACCCTAAATGGTTTAGGGCCTCGATATTTGAAGGAACGCCTACTCCCACCAAGATCTAACTGTATCACTCGATCGAGTCAGGAGGTGAGGCTGAGGAGCCTGACGCCGAGGGAGGCCCGAAAGGAAAAAAACAGGAATTCAGGCCTTCTTGGCAGTGGCTCCCCGCCTCCGGAACAACCTCCCTCCAGAGATTTGTGCGGCCGCGTCGCTGGGTATTTTTAAGACCCAACTAACAACTTGGATGTTTAAGCAGGCCTTCCCTCCAGCTAATACTTAATTTTTCTTTTTTCTTATCTTTTACTATTTTCCATCTTGAAGAATCTGTTTATTGATTTATAATTTCTTTATATTTTTGGTATATGTATATGTTCTTTTTTTATTTTTCTGGAAGCCACCTAGAGTGGTCGCAATGACCAAATAGGCGGGGTATAAATAAAATAAATAAGTTGTTGCACCAGATCTCCACTGATTCACTGGGCTTACTACTGTGACTTTGTGCTAAGCAACAGGATTTCAGCCATTATCTAACCAGAATAAAATAAAGAGGAGATGGAAACAACGTACTGAAGAATGATACAGAAGACACATGTGATGAACAGCCTGCAATTAAAAAAATGAGGTGAAAATCAGTTCTTGAAGTGTTTGGAAGAAATAAATCACTTGGAGTATATGGGCTATGAATAGAACTTTTCTAAGCTTTAGAGACAGAATCTGTCATAATCCTGACAAGAGTATGTCAACCAATATGGCAAACAAAACAGTAGCCGTACAGACTGGAAGTGTTGGATATCACTGTCATCATTGTGTTATAACTACAGAGCTGGAAGCGACCCTATTGATCATTGAGTCCAACCTCTGTCAAGGAGACACAGTAGGGAATTGAACTCTCAACCCCTGCCTCTGCACCCAGATAACTAAAACCACTGAGCTATCCAGTATGCATTTTAGTAACCAAGAAAGGAGATGCCAAAGAGTTCAGTAACTACGTATTGTGCTGTTGCAATAAATTTCTATATAAGCAAAGTGAACCTCAAGCTGTTGCAACAAAGACATTTCCTCACATGGAGCTAGAAATGTCTAACATTCAAGCAGGATTCAGAAAAAAAAGAAGTATCAGAGATCATTTTGGAAATACATGTTGGCTACTGGAGTGTAGCAAAGAATTTCAGAAGGAAAATATTCTGTGCTTATAGATTATGCTGGCAGGATAGCTCAGTGATTTAGCTATCTGGTTGTGGAGCCAGAAATTGGGAATTTGATTTCCACTGTGCCTCCTGGGAGAAAAGCCAGGCAGTATAGCCTTGGGCAAGCTGCACAGCCCCAGAGTACCCCCAAAATAAAGGGGTGGTAAACCACTTCTGAGTACTCAATACCTCAAAAGCCCTGGAAAGAGTAATTCAGAAATGGTTTGATGGCACGTAATTATTATTTATAGGTTACAGCAAAGCATATGACTATATACATGGGAAGCTGTGGAATGTTATAAAAGAAATGTGTGTGCTTCAGAATTAGATGGTCCTGATCCAAGAATGTGTCACTGAAGCTCCAGATGAAGATAGTCCACACTATCAGATTACTGATGTAACAATGAATGCTTTTGAAATGTGTTGGATGAGAGCTTTGCGGATACCATGGACCTTCAGAAAGACAAATAAGTGAGTTCTGAAGATTTACAAAAAGATCTTGATAGGCTTGAACATTGGGCCGGAAACAACAGAATGAAATTCAGCAGGGATAGCTGCAAAGTTCTACACTGGGGGTGGAGTAGGGACCCAAGTGCACAGTTACAATATAAGGGATACCTGGCTCAATAATACTGTGAGTGAGAAGGATCTTGGAATTGAACGTATTCGTGAAGGCTTTCACGGCCAGGATCTAATGGTTGTTGTGGGTTTTTCTGGCTCTTTGGCCATGTTCTGAAGGTTGTTCTTCCTGACGTTTCTCCAGTCTCTGTGGCCGGCATCCTCAGAGGACTGGAGTATGAACTCTGTCCATGCTCTGTTGGTGTTTGTTGGATAGTATTTATAGCTGTGGAAACGGCTTTTGTCTTTTTTCAGGAGATAGGGTGATCATGTTTTTGTTGTGATGAGGGAGGGGGTAGAGGGAGAGATTATCTGTCACTGTGATCAATGGGTGTCCTTAGCTGGTCTTTTTTGTGTGTGTCTGTGCGTGCGTGCGTGCGTGCGCGAAGCTCTCCGGCCCTTCTGGCTGGGTAAGAGTTCGTTGACCTTTTACAGGTTGTATTTTTCAGAATGGGCCGCCAGGCCGGGTTTAGTTTCAGGCCTTTTTTCCTGTTGAAGTTTTGTTTATGTTTATGGATTTCAGTGGCTTCCCTGTGCAGTCTAACATACAGATTGCTGGTGTTGTCCAGTACTTCAGTATTTTGAAATAGAATTTCTTGGAACCATAGCGTATCTTCTGGGTAAATAGGTATTTGGGAACCTTGTGAAAAGCTATTTGATTTGACTAATTTGAGATGTTTTCAGAATGATACAGCATTATGTTATATAAAATGAGGAGACTTGTTATTTGACTTCAGCTCAAAACCACTGAGTCTTCTAGATTGACCTTACGGTTTCCTTGTGAACACTGTTTAGTTCTAGGCTGAACACAATTTTGCCTTTTGAGTATTTCGCAATACTGGAACAGTAAACCATTTAGTAGTAAATGTAGTCTTACTGCAATTATCTGTTAGAAGATGGAGTATTGTATATCTGGAAGAAACTAGGGATGTAACCACTACTAATTCATCTTCTCTGTTGATCCAAGTATCTTAATTAAAAGGTGGTTTTTAATCCTTTCATAGTGTTTGGTATGATTCTAGCAATATAAATTGCTAGACTTGATGGAGTAGCATTTTCTTAATGCTGGGCTTATTGCTTATTAAGAATGGAATTTTGATTTGTGTGTGCATGCATTTTTTTTACCAGACTAGTTTGGGCCTTTTTTATTTCCTGTTTTGCTGACATAATTTGTTGTTAGAGTGGCTCACAGTCAATAAGAAGCAATTACCATATTTTTCGCACCATAAGACGCACTTTTTCCCCACAAAACGGGGGTGTGGAAAGTCTGTGCGTTTTATGGAGCGAAGAAAACAGATTATATTTTCCTGTTGTCTTCTAAAAAATTGGTGTGTCTTATGGAGCAAAAAATACGGTATTTGAAAAGTTTAATTTTATTGAACAGCTTTTACATTGGATATTTAACAAGTACAAAATAAGTACATATTAAATCTCCAGAGTTTCTAAAGTGAAAGAAATGAAAATTGCCTGCCTAACCCATGAGAGGGTGCTTATCAACTACAGTGGAATCCAGTATGTAAGAATCCAACTAGCAGCAGAAGAAACAGAATTGATCTTATTTTGACGGGCATGCCTTATCACTAATATACTGTATATTTCAAATTACCTTCTAGTACAAAGATTAAAGTACCAGGAGGAATAAATCAGTTCCCTACAAGAGTTGCACGTGCTAAGAAGAGGGAATAATTGTTCGAATTAGCTTCACCTTTGAATTTGCTGTTAAAGAAGGTGTTCAGTGTTCTTTGAAAGCCGCATACTACCTTCTTGGACTAAGGCTTTTCATTCTTCTAGAAAAAACTAGACACCTTGATCCACATAGCCTTCTGGGCATTAAGAGAAGATGCTACATCTCAAATGCATTTTGGACCCTATTTGTGAATAAATTAAAATGGGAGGTCTATAAATATGCTTGGCCTTTTGACTATTTATAAAGTATGACCATTTATAGACTACGAACTATAAATAAAAAGAGAAACACTATGAAAGGTATGTTGGGCTAAATGTGAATATTGTTTTCTTCCTGTCCTTCCTGATCAGTCCCAAAGTCTGTCTTTATTCGTATCAGAATGCTGCACAATTTAAAATTTTAGATACAGTGGTGCCTCGCTTAACGATGTTAATTGGTTCCAAAAAACACATCGCTATGGGAAAACATCGTTAAGCGAAACGCGTTTTCCCATAGAGATGCATTGAAAACCGGTTAATCCGTTCCAATAGGCACGGATTGCCGTCCTTAACCGAAAAAACCCATAGGAAACATCGTTAAGCAATACAATGTTTCCTCCATTGGAATGCATTGAAGCCTATTCAGTGCATTTCAATGGTTTTGCGATGTCCATTTTTGCAAATTTAAGTGTGTCTTAAAAGGTTCAAAAACTGTTTTAAATGCTTGGAATCGTTAGTGCACCTTCTCAAATGGGTGCAAACTTAATTTGGCTTTGATCTGACTTTTCATTAATTTTTGCTGAATTTTTTCCCCCCACCAACTTTTGACTGCTGTCAAAATTTGACACCTCCATGCTTTCCTATGGGGGAGAAAAAAATTCACAAAAAATTAATGAAGACTCAGAACGAAGCCAAACTAAGTTTGCACAGGTTTTGCAAGGTGCTGTAATGAATCCAAGCATTTAAAACAGTTTCTGAGTCTTCGTTAATTTATTGTGAATTTTTTTCTCCCCCATAGGAAACAATGGAGCTGTCAAAAGTTGGGCTCCATTGGTTCTTATGGGGGAGGAAGAAATTCACAAAAGATTAACGAAAAGTCAGCAGCTGTTTTAAATGCTTGGGTTCGTTAGAGCACCTTCTAAATCGTGTGCAAACTTAGTTTGGCTTTGTTCTGAGTCTTCATTATTTTTTTGTGAATTTTTTCTCCCCCATAGGAAACAATGGAGCCCACCTTTTGACAGCTGTCAAAAGTTGGTTTCAATGCTTTCCTATGGGGGAGAAAAAAATTCACCAAAAATTATCGAAAAGTCAGATCAAAGCCAAATTAAGTTTGCACACGTTTTAGAAGGTGCACTAACGATTCCAAGCATTTAAAACATTTCTTGAACATTTTAAGACACTTTTAAAATTGAAAAAATGGACATCGTTAAGCAAAACAGGGGACCTAAAAATGCATTCACTATGCGAAGCATGGTCCCGAAATCGCTAAGCGAAAATCGTCCATAGGAAACATCATTAAATGATGCATAGAATTCTTTTAAAAAACCATCGTTAAGCGAAAACATTGCTAAACGAGGCCATCGTTAAGCGAGGCACCACTGTATATATGAAATATAGATAAAATTAAAAAATTAAATCGTTAAGATAGACTGGTTTTGACCAGAAATTGCCTACTTTGATAATGTTGTGTTGATAATTTGCTTCTAGATCTTTGGTACACATGGTGGGGCATAAATTGAATGCAGGTAAATAAATACTGCATTGATTGAATTTCTCTGTAGTCACAGAATATTTGCCCAATATCCAAGTAGCCCAATTTTATTCGTGAAGGCTTTCATGGCCGGGATCTAATGGTTGTTGTGGGTTTTTCTGGCTCTTTGGCCGTCTTCTGAAGGTTGTTCTTCCTGACATTTCACCAGTCTCTGTGGCTGGCATCTTCAGAGTGCTGTCCTCTGAAGATACCGGCCACAGAGACTGGCGAAACATTAGGAATTAGGGGCATTTGGTGAGTTAACTCCTCTGTCCCATTGATTTAATGAGTTTACTCTAGTTGAAACTTAGTATACTAATGTACAGAATTTTGGCCAGCGAATTATAATAGAAAAACATACTATTACCCAACATTTAAAAGCCAAATTGTTTGCTGCCAGTCAGTTGTCAAACTCCTACCTAAATAAAATGATACGTCATGCAGGGGACCAAGTCTTTTCCTAGCCTTTTCTGAAAAATATTTCATTTTTTTAGGACCTGAGGTTGTAATCCACATTGAAAGTTTATAATATTGATAAATAATTTTGCTACCATGTGTCAGAGCATGCAATGCTTTATACATGTAATACTGGTCACAGTTACACAATTGGTGTAACTTTTAGAGGCAACTTCCTGTATAAGAAATTATCTGTTGCACACCAAGTCATGCAACTCAGTATGCAACAAATGCCTAGAAAGATTTCTTAACTTGCAGCAATTCACTTCAAAATGTTACACAGTTTATGTAATTCTGTCATAGGATTTCAGGCAATATGAGTGTATGGATCACTGCTGGTCAGTTATGTGTTTGTTTGTTTGTTTATAGTAAATATATTTTGTTCTAACTTTTTCCAGTTCTTAAGATCCCTCTCATAGAGACAGAAAATGAAAGAATGATAAATTATAGAAAAAAACAATTTCTGGTAAAGAAACACAAAAAAAATAAAAAATAAAAATTCAGTATATGAAAGAAAAATATCTCTTATGCAGACATTTTCTTCACCTGACCTGTAATGCATAATAGTAGGCAAGTCCTATTTAGCAGTATTTCACATTCTCAAACATATTTTATTGCTACATTAAATTTATAAGAGCTCCATTGAAAACAGTGTTTTTGTATATAATTGACAGACTAACCCAGAGAAGACCATCTCCTGAATGATGAATCATTTATTTTCTAGCATGCTACATTTTGCATCCTTGATTTGTTGTTACAAAGGGCTGGGTTTGAAAGCATTTCATCTGAATCTTATCTGCTTGGATCTGAAATTTTAGCCTCCCCCGCCCCCAAAAGGCCAATGTTCCATTGTTTAGCTCTGTCTGAAGCTTGTGTTTCTTCAATTAAAAGGAAAATAAAATGGGCTCTTGGGACATCTGCTTCTGTCTTCCCACCCTCTCCATTCATGAGCTTTCTCTGAGCTCATGAAACAGGAAACCTTGAAAAAGTGTGGCTGTAATTGGGATTATTCTATTTTTAACCCATCAGCAAGCTGTCTGCTGCCCTGTCCATGTCCCAGTAGAAGTGTTACATAACTCTGACTTAACTCTCTCTATCTGCTGCTGCACCAACTTCCCCTGTCCTTTGAACTTTTCGTTCTTTTGTTTTTTTAAAATCTTGTATATCTCTTTATCAGTAAGATGAATATTAAGCAGTAAGTTAAGAGTAATCTGAAAAGATATTAACTGTTATTAGACTGTTTTTCAGAATTAATGTGGTTTCTGCTTGATTAATGTATAGATTTACAGTACATGCTTGTGCAGTTTCATTGCAGTAGAATTATTTTCTGAAGCGCTGAAAAACTTCCCAAAACCTGAGGTTTCCCATCAAATCTGTTGTGTTCCTGGCTATTAAAAAACACTGTGACATTTTCATTCTGTGATAAGAGTGTGAAATAGACCCAGTGCCTCTTTATTCTTAGTGTGATTCCCGCTAGTACATGCTCTTGGGGAACTGGAGGCTGAAGAGTCCCCCACCAAAAATTCTGTGGGTTCCAGCCCCATTTGGTCACTCATGGCAACTTTTATTAAAGGCACAGAGTCAGCCCTTACTGTTCCTTCCATCAGGTTCCCATAAGGTTGAGTTTCTGGTATAACCCCAAGACGCAGTTCATCTGGCTAGGCCCCCAGTTGACTTCATTAGGGTTGTCAAAAGTCCAGGTCCAGAGATCCGGGTGAGAAGTATGTCTTGTAACCCACCAATCACTCTGTCAAAAAATCTGGGTCCCACCATGACAGAAATAAGAAGTCCCAGGAACCCAAATGTTTAACCATTTTCTTCATTTTAGTGATGAAAGGTGTGTGTGTGAGTGGTGTAATTTACATAATGCAGATGATTGGTAACAGTGCATTCAGGAGCAAATGTGTAATTTTTGCTATTGTGTTGTTTTGTTTTGGTCCCACCAGTGTAATACACTGGAACACAATCACTATATTTTTGGGAGGAATGGTAATAAAAAGTAGAAGTAACCAACTCTGTCAGTTGGTTTGCCGAATTCAAAGTATCATTGGAATTGTCTTTTTCAGTGTTCTCAGAAAGTACAAGAAATGTACATGAAACTCATCTCCTAACCATAACACTAATCTTACTGCTAAATAAGTATGATAGGTTAGAAAATGCCCAGAAAAAAAAAATCTGTATGTTGGTACATAAGAGGTACAAGAGGGTTTTGCTCCAGGAAACTTCTCAATCTCTAAACATAACATAGGATCTATCCTCACTGAATCTTTAACAATAATGCATTATTATTTACTTACTAAAATTTCAGAATGGTTCCTAAATGATAGTTCCATTGTTCATGATCTTGGGGGCCATCCCTGGTTCTTAACCATTGTTACTCAGAAGTTTTTGGACTGCAACTCCCAGAAGCCTTCACCGTCAGCTCTGCTGGCTGAGGTTTCTGGGAGGTGCAGTTCAAAAACACCTGAGTAACAATGGTTAAGAACCACTGGGGGCCATGATGTGCAGAAAAGTACCGTATTTTTCGCACCATAAGACACACTTTTTTCTCACAAAACGGGGGTGGAAAGTCTGTGCGTCTTATGGAGCGAAGAAAACAGATTATATTTTCCCGTTTTCTTCTCCTAAAAAATTGGTGCGTCTTATGGAAAGGTGCGTCTTATGGAGCGAAAAATACGGTATTTTATAAATCTTCTTGATAAAATAAAATTAGTATTACTGTACACTTTCTAAGCTTCTTTAGAGAGATGCCAGATCACAGGTGTTTGTCTCTTGACATCTTTTCTGCTTTTCTTTTTTCTTGAGTTATGAAGTGCAAGATTCCAAATACAGAGAATGGCTATTCCTGTGCCATCAATACAGTCTCCGCTACCTTCAGGGATTATTTCAACTGTACCACCTTGGTGTGAAGCACCCCTGTGCTCTCTGTGCATAGACGCTAATAATGGAAATAATTGTCTTGAGCATTACTGCCTTCTCAGATTCAGAAGTTCACCTCCTGATGGAAGCTATCAGCTTCCTGTCATTTACCCACCTGCAGAGCGAGGCATGGTACTTGGTATCATATCACTCACTGTTCAGGACAGTATCTTAAAAGCAGCTCTTGTTACTAACGCTGTCATAGCTATCATGCTAAGGTGCTTACAGATTGTCCATATTTTACGTTTAAAATGAAACAACATACAGTAATCAGAGTACACTACTGAAAGCCCTCAATTCCTTGTGTGTGATAGCATAATTGTCTCTTTAAAATGCATTGTCTCTGAATTGCTAGGACTTCATGTCCCTCGTATTAATGCTTGTTGTTTTGTTACACTCCTCAGTTTTACTGCTGTTTGTTCCTGTGTGTGTAATTATTTGTCTTTCCTAAAGTTAGTGTGCAGGCATTTTTGCAACTATACAGTATGCATGCTTTATAAAACTCACTGTCTACAGACAGAAACCTATCTTTTGTGTTGCCTGACTGTAGCCACTGAACAGTATAGAGTAAAATGTTTAATTTGCTTGTCAAAGGTAGACCTAAGTACTTTGGAATTCTCAGTAACTCAGTGTTCTTCTGACTGTCATAAGGCATCATTCCTTAGCAGTTATGCAGCTAATTATAAAAGTAAGTACACATAACAGTCAACAGGAGCTTTTATACTTCATCATCGTTATCATCATTATTATCCATATCATCATCATTTATGTAACAAATCTACAAAGATTTATGGACTCTGCCCCAGAGGTTTAACGTTCTAAAAATAGACACAAGAAAAAGTGATACAGAGGAAGGGATGGAAAATGAAGATGAATAAATATGAGATGCATTTGAGCTAATTTCAGATATACATACTTTTACAGTAAGTTTCTGACAAATTATTGGTGTTTTTAATATACAGTTTTGAATTTATGTAAACAAATTGAAAAATGTACAGGGGAGTGACCATTTTACTCTTTGTAGAAACAAGTTATGCTTGAATGATCCCCAAAAAGTAAAATAAAAAATTCAACAGTATCTGCATTGCCTTGTAGGACTACTAAACTGTGGAATCATAAAAGGATGCCTAGATAAATTTATATGGATCAAATTGGGATAATATTTTCTAGAATAAGTCAACTCGACACATGAGGAAGGCAGCAACAGAACAATCAGATTCAAGCATTCTTTGATTTTCTTTGCCAGTCTGACTACTCTGCTGAGCTGCACAATTATTTTCTATCTCTTTATCTAGGTACTATATATGTAAATAAAAATTCTGAAATGGTATTCTAAATGGCAGTGTAGTACAATTAAAATAGAAAGTGAAAATATTAGTTATAAAAAGCATTTTAAAACAGTGCAAGGATAAGTGAACAGAATAATGAGACAGAAGCTTGGATTGCTTAAACAGGAAGTTGCTATGCAGCTTCTGAAAAGCAGCAAGTACAGTATGTGGATGCCTAACAGTCCTGGAGGAAAGAGCTTCATGTTTAGGATGTTATTGTTACGCACTGTCAAGTCATAGCTGACCCTAATAGGGTTTTAAAGGTACATTGGTGCCCCGCATAGCAATGACAATCCGTTCCAAAAAAATTGTCACTATGTGGATTCGTCGCTATGCGGGGCAAAAAAGCCCATAGGAATGCGTTAAAACATGTTTAATGCATTCCTATGGGCAAAAACCTCACCGTTATGCGGAAATCCTCCATGCAGCCACCATTTTCGCTGACCGGTAAGCGAGGAAAGGGTGCGAAAACACAGCAGGTGGCCATTTTTTTCACCTGCCAGCCATTTTGGAACCGCCAATCAGCTGTCGTTATGCGATAATCGATAAGCGAAACAGCTTACCAATCATTGCAAAGCGATGTTTTCCCGTTTAAAACATCGTTATGCGATTGCTTTTGCAATTGCAAAAACTAAATCACTATGCGGGTTCATCGTTAAATGAATCGCTCTTTAAGCGAGGCACCACTGTACGTGAAATATTTAAGGAGTGGTTTTATGAGACAACTCCCCGGTAGTTTCCATGGTCTAGCAGGCATTTGAACCCAGATCTCCTACATCCTAGTCCAACACTCTATCCGCTACATCACACTGGCTCTGCTTATATGGAGGGCACAGATACTGATTCTGTGAATAAAATTAATGCACATATTATTTTTAAAAACAGTACAGTGGTGCCCTGCTTGATGATTACCTTCTTATACGACGAAATCGCTTCACGACGATGTTTTTGCAATTGCTATTGCAATTGCAAAACGATGTTTCAAAGGGCTTTTTTGCTTGACGATGATTGGTTCCCTGCTTCGGGTACTGATTTATCGCTTAACGACAACCAGAAAACAGCTGATTGTCGGGTTTCAGAATGGCCGCCCACTGTGCAAAATAGCTCCCTGCTGTCTTTAGGAGGGCTTTTTCGCTTTACAGGCACCAGAAAATGGCTGCCTTATGGAGGATCTTTGCTGGACGATGAGGTATTTTGCCCATTAGAACACATTAACCATTTTTAATGCATTCTAATGGGTTTTTAACTTTCGCTTGACGACAATTTTGTTGTACAGTGATTTTGCTGGAACGGATTATCGTCATAAAGCGAGGCACCACTGTATTGGTATAATATGCCTCCATCTACTATGGACTTAAAAGATGGCTTACTCCTAAGTAAAAAATGTTAGACATAAAAATAAATATATAATATACAAAAATGATACGTTCCTGCTAAATAAGTCAATAAAATAAAACCACACCAATATTTCACAGCCCAACAGCCCTCAAGAATCATCTTATTCTTAAATTTGAAGGCCAACAGGGCAGAGACAAAATTAGGATTGATTAGTGGAAAGTTCTGTATCCCTGACACTTCTGTATAAAAGGTTGTGTTGCCCATGGCTGTCACTAGATTTAAGACAGCAATAATATGTGGATAAAGGCCTCTGAAAATTATTTCATGTATGAGGTGAACATATACAATGGTGCCTCGCATAGTGATCTCTCCACATAGCGAAGAAATCGCTTTGTGACGCTGTTTTTGCGATCGCAAAAGCAATCGCTTTGCGATGGCCCCTATGGGGAAAATTCACTTTGTGATGATCGCAGGGAAGCGATCATCGCAAAGCACCCACTTTCGGGCAGCCAATCGGCGGGGCTTTGCGATGATCGCAGGGAAGTGATCATCGCAAAGCCCCACTGATCAGCTGTGGTTCGTCTCGCTCTCTCTGTCTCCACTCCTCGCAGCTCCAGCCTCGGCAGGGAGACTGAGGCACTGCCACCGCCACCCTGACCGAAAAAGACCTTCTGCACCTGCAGCAAGCTTAAGCCCGGGCTTAAGGTTGCTGCAGGCGCAGAGGGTCTTTCTTGGCCAGGGTGGTGGAGGCGGTGCCTCAGTCTCCCTGCCAAGGCTGTCAGTCTCCCTGCCGTGGCTGGAGCTGCGAGGGGTGGAGA
Source organism: Pogona vitticeps (assembly GCF_051106095.1). Classification (NCBI taxonomy): domain Eukaryota; kingdom Metazoa; phylum Chordata; class Lepidosauria; order Squamata; family Agamidae; genus Pogona; species Pogona vitticeps. The sequence goes on from NC_135786.1 coordinate 46,428,996, forward strand.
GAGAGAGAGAGAGAGAGAGAGAGACGAAGCACAGCTGATCGGCGGGGCTTTGCGATGATCGCGGGGAAGCAATCATCACAAAACTCCACCGATCAGCTGGCCGAAAATGGGGGCTTTGCGATGATCGCTTCCCTGCAATCATTGCAAAGCCCCATTTTTGCACAGCTGATCAGCGGTTCCAAAATGGCGGCCGCTGTTTTGCCTTGCTTTAGAAGTACCCAAAATGGCCACCGCTATGGAGGAATTTCTCTTAAGGTTAGTTTCTAAGCCCATAAGAACGTATTAAACGCGTTTTAATACGTTCCTATGGGCTTTTTAAAATCGCTTAGCGATTAAATCACTTAGTGGCGTTTTTCCTGGAACGGATTAACGTTGCTAAGTGAGGCACCACTGTATAGGAAAAGGTGACCCCAGACAGATACTCATCCCAAAAATGTTTGGGAATTTAAAAGTAAAGACTAATACTTTGAATTGAGCCAACTGTAAACCAGAAACATAAACATGGCATTATAGACTCTGAACAACCTGTTGCTGGCAACAAAGCATTCTAGAGTAGTTGAGGTTCACCAATGTTGATTGGGATTAGTTAGAAACAAAATACTCCATGAGTTTGTGTATACAAAGTACTTTCTTGGAGATGGCTAAGATTCCATTTTATGAATTTATCAAAATTCTGGACTATGTCTTAAAGCTTTCTAAAACAAAGCACTGTACTACAGTACAGTGATGCCTCGCAAGATGAATGCCTCGTGGGCCAAAAACCGCAAAACGAATGTTTTTTGCGATCGCTGTGGTGCCTCGCAAGACGGCTTCTTCTATGGCCGTGCTTCGCAAGATGATTTCTCTCCGCATGACCGATGCCTCACAAGACGAAAATAATTCATTCGTCTTGCGAGGTTCCCATAGGAATGCATTGCAGTGCATTCCTATGGGAAACTGCTTTTTGCAAGATGAAAATTTCGCAAGGCAGCGCTACTTGCGGAATGAATTACTTTTGTCTTGCGAGGCACCACTGTAGATTACAATAACTATAACTACTGCTGCTTATTAATATTTTTTTGTCTATAAGAGATTCTTCCTGTCTCAGTCTCTTGATGTTCTTCAGTTTACAAAAAACCATGTCTCAGACCAAAAAGCAGTGCATAGTGATTGAGTTCAAGATGTTATGCATAAGTCAACAGCCGCAACTTTTCGTTTTTCCCAGGAAGGAACTTGATTACTGCTGCACACACCCTTACCGTGGTTTGGTCTTGAAATGTAAGTCAAATATGGGCCTTGTCCTGATGTTAACCACTGTCATTTCCTGTACCTACAAGGAACTTGTGGTGGAGGCTATGTAAATTAAAGCTTGAGCTATAATTTTATTTGAAAGTAGAAACTCCTTTATAGTATTCTGTTGCATTCATAGGGCTAGTAGGTTGCCTTCAGTAGCATATTGGTAGGCTAATTGTCCACTAGTTAGAGATTTGGTACACATGAGTTTGACTTTTTGTTCCTGCTTGTTGGGCCACAGTAGTATAAGGGTCACCCAAATAGAGTTATTATCTCATTTGTCACTTAAAAGCTGTCTACCTGTCAACCAAGTCTGATGAGTAGCCAGGGAGGAGGAATCCTTCAAAAGCTAGCTTTGGAGTAGATCATGGGACAAACAGCTTCTGTGGCATGCATTGATGGATTGGTATTTTGCTGTCTGATAATGCCAGCTAGATGTCAGATGCTGAGAAGATGCATTATTTTTTTCTTCATTTTCAGGGGTACAGCTTTAATATTTACAGTGGTGCCTCGCTTTACAATTGCCCAGCATTATGACGAAATCGCATTACGACTATCTTTTTGCGATCGCAAAATGATGGTCTGAATGAGGTTTTTTCGCTTTGCGATGATCGGTTCCCTACTTCAGGAACCGATTCTTCGCAAAATGACGATTTTCCTCAAGCTGATCGGCGGTTTCAAAATGGCCGCCAGGTAAATAAAATGGCTCCCTGCTGTTTTCTGGGATGGATTCCTCGCCGCACAGACACCGAAAATGGCCGCCCTATGGAAGATCTTCGCTGGACGGTGAGTTTCCAGCCCATTGGAATGCATTAAACAGGTTTTAATGCAATTCAATGGGCTTTTTATTTTCGTATTACAATGTTTTCGTTCTACAGCGATTTCCCTGTAACGAATTAACGTTGTAATGCGAGGCACCACTGTAATTTCAGGACATCTGTTCCTTATTTCTAAAATACTGGGGTCTTCTTTAAAGAAAAGCCATAAAGTTCTTTCTTTCTCTGATGTTTGCACTTTTGGCATTAGACTACTGCCATGCCACTTGACTTTGTCCCCATGGTTGGAAGTAGCTGTTACCTTTCCTTGAATGAAGGGGCATGGTGTGGAAGATACTAACAGTTTTCTAGTCAACTATGTTCACTCATGAGGGCAGAAACAGCTGTACTCTTACACAGTCTGCACTGTCTCTTTTCAGACTTCTTAAAGGAAACAATAATAAATTATTCCTGCATCTTCCTGTTGTAATTTAATGCCAAACTATTGCTGTTCAAGTACAAACTTACAGTGAGAGCCACATGTTCAGTAGTAGTTTTAGAAGTAAAAGGATGTATGGTTGTTGTGGGTTTTTCGGGCTCTTTGGCTGTGTTCTGAAGGTTGTTGTTCCTAACGTTTCGCCGGTCTCTGTGCCGGCCACAGAGACCGGCGAAACGTTAGGAAGAACAACCTTCAGAACACGGCCAAAGAGCCCAAAAAACCCACAACAACCATTAGATCCCGGCCGTGAAAGCCTTCGCGAATACAAAAGGATGTATGCTTTCCATATAAATGTAACCATAGTGGATACTTGAAATAATCTTGGCACTGATTGGCAGTGCATGCCTCTGTCTCTTTGTAGCTAGTATTCACCAGTACTGTTGCTGGCATTCTCCCATGTTACAGCTCAAGGGAACACCATAGTACCTTTTACCCTATAATTTGTGCATTACAGGTTGCATTCTCGGTATGAGTAAAGAAGTATGTGGGCATGTTTCAGTTTTGGGAACAGTTTGTTCTCATAAGACATGTGAAGGCATGGCAGTCATTTTCTTTTTCTTTAGCATCTTCTGATGCGTTGCAGCGTTTCTCAAAAGGCAGATCACGAAACTCTTACTGTGATTCTTGGGAAAAGCACAGTATCAGAGGTTTCTGTATTTGTTAAAGGTTGTGCTTCACATATCTTGTGTATGTCTGCTTTTAATACTGGCTTTACCAGCAAAAAAAGGGAGATTAAGTTCAGTAAAAAGAACACTGTTTCTTGTCCTCTGTGGTTCATTTGTCATCATTTTTTAAAAAGTTTTACCTAGCAAAATACAGTCACTCAGAGAGCCAGCGGAAGCCACCCCCATTCCTCTGCCCAGACTCATCAGACATCCTGTTTGACAGATTAGCGTTGCAGAAACTGCTTTTTGAATTTGAGGAGGGAGGCAAACAATTAAATGAATCATTTAGAAAAAGAAGGCAGGAAGAGCACTGCTTAACCATAGGCATCAGGGAAGTTATACCAGACCTCTTGCTGTCTTGGAAGTGCCTTGTAACTGTCCAACACTCCTGAATTTGCCTTTTCCTCCCATGCATTTTGAGCTCTGCATCTCTGCAGTTTTCGCATTTGGAAGTTTGCAATTGTTCTTTCATGCATCTGCGCACAACAGATGTCACTTTCAGGCATGAAGTGCTCTAAAATAGCTCTGTAAAGAAAAGAGGGGGGAAATCACTGAGACTTCAGCTCTGTCAGAAAATCCAAAAGGAGCAGTCAGACTTCAAGAGCAAATTTTAACACTGGCCCTGTTTCTGTTTAGAGTTTATCACCAAGGTATTTCTTTTATCTGGCCCTCAAGTACAGCTTTGAAAGCAAAGCATTTAGACTTTCATTAATTCCTCCCCAAACTCTTCTTTTGTCACACACTAATCACTCTGTTCATGTTGCTAATGGTTTCCTCATGCAATTTAGGCAGGTCTTTTGACTGCACAATAAACTTATCAGTGGCACACAAAGGGTTAACCCATGGTAGCTGGCTAATCAAGGGGCAGAGTATCCACCCCCTCAGGAGCATTTTGGAGGGAAAACTACCAGCTGCTCTCAAGACATACCATATTGAAGTGATTACTTGTGTGTTTTGGTGGCCCGAGTCCTCTCCTGAGACCAGCACAGTTCTGCTGTTGGTGACCTCAAGGTGCAAAGTCACAGGCATCAAAATCTTAGCGTTGCTTTCTCTATGGACAGAAATAAACTTATCTTTTTTCTTTGTTAATACTTTTCTAAAGTGAGCTTGCGAACAGCATGATAGACTTGAGGTTTTCAGACATTTCACAGGTCATGGAAGTATTGGAAGAGTTAAAAGGATACACTTGAGTGTGTCGCCTGCCCCGTGGGAGAACCACTGGCCTTTCAGAACTGAAGTGCCTATGTTGTCCTTTCAGAAAATTTAATCAGTACTATTAATATTACTGCATGTTTTTTTCATGATGGTTGTAAAATATCTGTTTGTTTCCTTTATGAGTGGAACAGCCGCTTGCCCTGTTTTCAGCTTGTGTCTGTTTAAGAATGGCACTTTTTAGCTGCCAACCCTAAAAGAGTTAACACAGTGAGTGTAACGGTGTGGGAGCCACAAGAAACTGATGATGCGAACATGAGAAACGGGGAAGCTTGGAACTAAAGCAAAAGAGCCAAGGTGAGGAAGGGAACACGGAGATATAAATAACTTGGGTGCTTAGCCTGGGAGTGACTTTCTGTCTTAGTTTGTCCAGCCCTGGTACTGCTGGCATCGGCTCTCTGGGGAAAGTTGCAGTTCTGCTGTTAAAACACAAGGAGCAGCCTGGAGAATTTTGAGCTGCGTCACACAGCTCAGAGGGAGAGAGAGAGTGAAGGAGAGCAAGCTCTGTCAGTAGATCTACTAGCAACAGCCCTGCTGCAGCAAGAGACACAGAGAGAGGGAATCAGGAAAGAGAAGTAATAACAACATTGGAAAGCATGGCTCTTTTACCTATCTGGCATCTTTTTATTTTTTTAAAGAAATATTATTTGGGACAATATGAGTGGATTTTGTCCACTGGCGGTACTGGAAAGATGCAACGCAGTTAATTCCGCAAGGGGGGGCAGATGTAGCAAGGGTTAATGTGAGGAAAATTCTGGAATGTTCTGTGCTGCGGCGGAGCAAGCAGAGAGTTGAGGACTGCACAGGTGTAGATGAACAGACCTCATGATTCCTCTTTTTCCTTCCGTACGTATGCTTTGATGGGGGGGAGGCTGAACTGTCATATGTATGTGTGTGTTGGGAAGATTCTTTTCGCTCCCCCCAACTTTCTACTCTGTTTTATGTTTCTGTGTTTAAATACTGTTTCTGTGTCCTGCGTCAGACCAATGGAATGAAGGCACAGGTTGTAAAATACCACTGCGTAGCTTTAATGCAGATTTGGGGATAGAGGGAAAAGAGAAGTATAGTTTTTGGGGACTGCTATCTAACCCCTTCTTCCCTTTGCTCACTTTTAACTTGGGCACATTTGAGAACATTGCAGAGGGGTTAGCAAAAAACACACTGGATTTTTAAATCTGGGAGCCTGTATCTCCATAGTTCTGAAAAGTGGCAAATGATTACGCAATGATCCTTGCCTGGCATGTTACTGGGTTTTAAAGCATCAGAGGGACAGGTACACTGTGAGTCCCCATGCCAGCTGCTAGAGGCTGAGTTAAGAAAGAAGAATAGCATTTAGGAATTAAATGTCATCATTTTGGCGTTGGAAAGTTGTTTACCTTGCTCTCTCCGTGTCTCCATGTTGGCAGTCTTCCAGCTCACATGTGATAGTCTTCCCTGTACTGCTGCATCATTAACTGAGTGCCTGAGCTTGCACATGATTGGCTGGGGAGGGCTCTCACTCCAAACACACATTTTCATTGGAGAAAAAGGCAGTGGCAGGTGAAAAGCTGCTTCAGATTGGCTGAGGCCAGGATATCAAATCTAAATGTTCCATTCCTCTTGCTTTAAAAGGGGTTCAGAACAGTTTGTGACTTAAAATATCATCTATTTGCTTTCACTCTTTCTTTCTCCCCACCCAGTCCTCTGTCTTAAAGCAGGCATTCTGGAATGTATGTGTGTTTTCAACGCTGGCCATTTAAAAAGCAAAGAAAAAAGAAAGCAGGAACTTAACTACTGTGGATTAGTTTGGTTTATGACTGGTCCAAGTGACGCAGAAGGAAAAACAAATATTCTGTGACTCGAGTTGCATCAGTGACAGGCGTGTTTCCGGCTGCTGTGAGACAAGCCATGATGACGTGACATTATTATAGGCTTCAGAGGAGACAACAGAAAGAGACTTTTGATGGGTGTCTACCTCTGTGAGTGGAGAAACTTAAGTAATTTACTTGTACTATAAATTCTTCAGGTCACGGGTGTATCTATAAAAATTTGGACAGATTTGTATGTTGAAATCAGTCTAGGGTTACATCCATGTAAATTCAAAGTCAGTGCTGTTTCTGGATTGAATGAAAACCGAACATAGTGGTAAGAAGTCTCCCTTCTCTTGTTTTTGTTGTCTTAAAACTATGCAGCTTCTAATATAGTTGGAGAAGGATAGCTAAAGAGACCAAAAGAATAAATGAGAGCTGGGGATTGGGTAGGGTAGGGTGGGGGACATTAGCATAAATAATGAAAGTCTGAGAAGAACAGGGTTCTTGTTTTAATCATTTGATGAGATGTGTTTTTACCATTTTGGCCCATCCCTCAGCAGTTCTAGTAACAGAACTATTCCATTCTGGAAGCTGAAATCTATATTCTCTTCTCTTTGGAACCTACTTTGAAATCGAGAACAATTTCCATTATCACATACCACAAGAATATACTTTTCTTGTGCCATTTTCTCATAAGATGCTCTATCGAGCTGAAGGTTTTATGATGGTGTAAGGCTTCATGTGGGTGACTCACCGGCATCGAGAGAGTCAAGTGTAGCCATTCGGCAGCAGTTTGCTGGCTTTGGAACCAGATTGTGATTCTCCATCTTGATTTCTTTTAAGAGTATTCAGTTTTAAGGGTTGTTGTAAGATGTGTACCTGCCAGTTGCCTTTAAAAGCCCCAAGAAAGATAAATAGGCATAGTCTGCTGTTAATATTTACTAGCTTGAAGGGGGAAGGAAAAATAATCAGGAAGCCATTTCTATAGACAGACATGATATATTGAAAAGAGGAAGGCAAAGAGATACGGCAAATAAACCCTTCCTATGCTGTTGCCTCATATACACGTTTTCCATTTTCTGTTTTCCCTCTCCTTTGCCAAGCCTTTTGTCTAATTTGAGATTCTTTCATTGTAGGTACATCGTCTTCTCGTTTTTCCCTCCTCCCCCACAGTGAGTCCCTGCTCTGCAGAGGTGTCTCCTCCGGAGGCAGTCTTGCGTCCTGCAGTGCTAGTTCCGCAGAGGAGGGCAACAGGAGAAACAACTATGATGGCTGCTTTGGTGCAGGGATGGTTCTGTGCTGAGATGGCATTTGTTTCTGGCAGGAGCGGGGAGAACATAACGCAGCTGGGTATGTTGGTAGAGCACTGGGTTAAATTCATTTTAACCAACGCCATCTAAACAGAAGTTCTTGTGCTTTCTAGATGTGGCCACTAGGGGTTGCATATCTGCTTCCTGACACCTGGTGCTTCGTAATGGCGTACCTTAATATTTTGGGGAGTGAGCTGAATTCACAGATGAGGAATGGAGAAGTAAATAACATCTCCCTTCTTAGTTCTACAGTAGAAACACATTCCAGAAGGTTTAGGATTTAGTATGGAGATTTATTTGTAGCCCTTTCTTGCCAGGCTTGGAAATATTTGTGTTTCTTGTTCTTGTCTTTTTAAGACCGAAATCTAAAAATCAAATTTTTTATTGTTGGCTTTTAAAATTTACTGCCTTGGTCACTGACTTCTCATGCAAGGCTATTTGAATCTGGGGGATCTGAAAACAATGAGAAATGGGAAGGATATGACCTTTCTTTGGACTGATTTGAAAAAAATACTATGGAGTTATTATGGCTGTGTGTACGAATACAAGCGGCATCAGAAGCATATGAACTCCGCCAAAAGTGACATTGAAACTTATAGGATTAGTCTGGAAGTCAGATGTATTGGCTGTAGTAATAGGCTGCGAGTTTTTTTTTTTAACCTTTGAGGTAATATGTTCTTTCTGCCTCTGTTTTTGTCTTCCACAAAGTGGGCATGATAAGATCTGCCTCAGAGGAATGTTCAGAACTGCAGTTCTTTTATATGGAGCACTACCAATCACAGTTTTGGTGAAGAACACATAGGTGAACCAGGAGAAGGCATTATGAATCAGGAACAAATTATTTCTTGCTTTTCGGCACCAAATGCAAGCAAATGGGCATTATTCCTAATTGTGCTTTTTAGTTTGTGGTCATTTGTCGCACAACTGTTTGCTGTTTATTTGAGAAGGTGGAAGACATAAATAAGACCTGAGAAGGTGTGTGAGAGGGAGAACCTCATTTTTAAAACTTTTGCATGAAAAAACAGTCCTAATCAAAAAATGGTTGTCGTATCTGTATATGTGCTTTTGCCCAGCTAACAGCAGAATATAGATGGAGGCAATAGCACTCCAGGCCATTTTGTTCCTGGCAGTGTAGATTCAGGGCTTGCAGCAGTGCTGCTGTCAATTTCCATGTCATATTAAAAAGTCTTAGAGCTTTGTGTCAAGAGCTTTGCTGCTGCTGGAATAATCAGAGGATTTCCTTCCTCTTTTTTTTGTTTGTTTGTTATATGCTGTCAAAAATTACTGTTTATAAAGATTGCCCACTACTCCTTTGAGTCCCCAAGACTAAATAAAAATCATCAGCACAGTCTTACTACGTAGTTTTCATCCAATGCACAGCCATATTTTGTGATGGTTTAGGTGTGGCTTCTGTCTGCCATATTTTCCTCCTTACTGTGGAGGGTAAGAAAGTGGTTTGCCTAGAATCTATTATGGCAATGCTGGTGGATGTGAATGAATATGAAATATTTATTAACAGGGGTACGTATTGTACTTCTGGAGGAAGAAGCAACAGAGAATTGTGCTGCTTCATAGCTTTGGTTAATTAGCATTCATGTTTTTCCTTAAATATATTAACTTGATTTTACAAAGAAATCTTCTACCGAATGACTACTTCCTCTTGCAGAATTGTTTGCCAGAAATGAATGATGCCACGAAGCTGCTTCAGTAGCCATTTTGCTGCATCACCATCTACTACTAGCATATTCCAGAAGCCCATATTATATTTACTTGTGTTTTGATGATTTACGCCCAGGACCAACATCTTCATTTCATTACCATATCTCCCTTCTGTAATAAACTATGCCCAAATATGAATTGAGAAGCAGTTGAAACCTCATATTATGAGGGAACACTATATTTTGTGTCTAAAAAATGGCTTAAATTAGTCAGGGAGATACTAAGGTTAGCTTCCATTTTCTTTAACATCTGTGGTTTCTCCTTGCCTATGCTTGCTTTTGCAGCGTTCGGTGTTCATTTGCTAGAGAAACGGGATGCTAAATGTAGAACGGCCATGGGTTCTATTTCAGATATAATTATTTGCTCTCTTCTCTCCCAGGTTATTTACTTGAGCCACAACAGAATATTTTACTTCATCTGCATTATTCAATAATGAAGCCAAGGTAATGGGATAAGACTCTTCAATAGATAAAAAGAACTTTCTCGGTATCTCATGAATCTGCTTGTGGCCTGAACAAACAGTAATCTAGCTTAGGAAATAGTACAAAATCTAAAGATGTCTTGGCCACACTTTGATGCAAATGAAAAAAGAAAGTAAGTAGGCCAGTCATCTTAGAAAATACAAAGTTGTTGTATAATGAACAGATGACTCAAGGTTAGGTCCCTAAATAACCAAACAGTAATTCATGACCTTTGGAATATCTTCAAAAAGTATGCAGGTATGGGCCTGTTTATTCATAAACTTGTATTCACATCTTAGTGTTACAACCCTTTTGTTGCTGTGAGTTTCTTGCTGCTCCCTTATTTGTATTTTTATTCTCAGACGATCCTTATAGATCGAATCATCTCTGTTGTTCATGGTATGTCTAAAGCTATCCGCAATGTGTTGTTTCGTGTGTATCCTCATACTCTTCTGCCAAAAAGTAGCATACCACTCTATCTTTTTGTACCATCTACTTGCTTACTGCTATTTTTTTCAAAGTACTAGCAAATCAGAGAACTGATTCTTCTTTCTCTTCTCCTGTCCTTTTATGGTAGTTATTGGCAAAGCTATCTTGAAAGTTCTGTGATTAGGAAGTTAAAACTGACCCTGCAGAGAACTAGCAGCTGAAAATCCTTAATCTAAATGCGTCATACCATTTTTCCTGAGTGTTGGTGTTTTGGGAAACTACTGTAAGGCCATCACTGTTCTCATATTTGACTAGCTAATTTGAGATGCACTGCTGATTTGAATGATACACGTGAAGTTTAAAGTTTGATGTTGACTTGGACAAGTGCATATAAATGGAATAATACTTCCTCTACTCTTCAGACCTTTCTTATTTATTCGGGGACTTAAGTCCACCACTCCTGGTGTTTATACACAAGTAGAATGAAATTCAAGTCTAGTCTCAAGTAATAATAAAAAGAGAATTCAGGGTTTGTTTGTTTTTCCAGTTCAGTCATACATTTCTAGTGAGGTAGGCGTTGCCTTACACTAGCAAAGACATATGTATTGCTTATGTGGTTTGAATTTTGGTCCACATGTGTATAAGCATAGTGGACTACATAACTAAGACTGGATTCATGGAGTCATTTTCTACTTCTTTATGTTGTGATATAAGTAAAATCAAAGCAAGCATCCCTGCAATCCATCCTGTATATCATCCGTTTGAGAAAAAGTGTTGCTCTATGAATACTGTTGCTGTTACATGTACCTACATTGGAATTTAGATTTCCTGTTATTTTTATTGTCAGTTTCAGGCCATTTCAGGAACTTTGTACATTTGTATTTTTACATTACAATTAATGAAAAAGTAAATTACTTGAAAGTATCCAAAGTACTTCTAAGATGATTTATTTATTTATTACCATGTTTCATAAAATGTAAACCTTTTGTTCCAGATAGCAAATGAGATTTGACAATTTTCAGAAACCCATTTGATATGGTATGAAATATGAGTTTGCTCTTCAAAGAAGAAGAAAGCTCATGGGGAACATGCTTGCCAAAATAGTTAATTGGTTCAGGCCTAATTTTGGTCTTGACTACAGTTCAGCATATTTAAAAACTTGCATATGTGTACTTTTAAATACTATTGTAGAAAATGTATATCAGTGTGCTTCAGCAGAACAGAGTAGAGAAAAACTATAGACCACTTAGTATCACTTTTCTCTTCTTTATACCATAATGGCAACTTGCATGCTGCCTGCACTCTAACATGTGGCAACTGTATGTAAAGAAGAGCTTTCTCTTCCTTCTTTTCCCTTTTCCTTTCCTTTTAGGTCTACAAACTGTAGTTGAGACTGCTTTGGTATATCTTATGAGATACAGTAGCATCTTGATGCAATGAAGGCTTCAGCGCAATGGGTATCTTACTGCATTTGTCTGTTATGGATTTCCAGGGTGCTTCTCACTTAATTGTCCTATAGATTCCTTGCAGTTAGTATTTCAGAATGTTCCCCTGGACACTTTGAAAACCATGTAGCCTTTTTATACATACAACCCACAGAGCTCGTCTCAGGGATTGGCATCACCAAACGTCTGTTGAAGTCCAAACTTGAACAGAAGCCCCTGTCCCTCCTTATCCTCCGCATTGCTGCCAAATATGCAAGCACCAACAGGAACAAGAGCAGCAGCCTTCACTGGATTTGAGTCAAGCACAGAGGAACAGGGTAAGTGAACAGGTAGTGGCAAAGATGGGAAACAGTTCGTTTATTGACTACAGTATTCAGAATCCCCTTTTCACTATTGCCACCAGCCACCCTGCTGTGGGATTCTAGGAGCTGTCATCTAAAAAATAAGACACCTCTCTGTCCAAAGGTGTTGGTGGTTCCGGGGGGGGGGGGACAGTCTACCCTGCACATCAGCATTAATTGGAGGTATTCAGAGTCCCCCACCAATTGCTGGGGTAACTTCCTTTTTGAACAGGAAACTAGACCGTTAAGCCTTTCTCCAGGTGAGTCCCATTTAAATGTCTGTAGGTGTGGATCTCTCTGGTGGAACTCCTAGAATGGAGAATTCGGAAAGCTGATGTCCAAAAATCCAGGTGGCACATCCCTAACGTTACCCAGAAGTCCCATCTTAACAAAGATATGCACCTGATATTTAAATGTATCTACATACTGCTGATTAGTATGGAAGAGAGAAGCAGCTATGTGATATCTTATGTGATTTAACGAGATGTGAGTTTTGTAGTCAGCAAACTAGTCTTCATTCTAATCTGAAACATGGTTCAGTTAGAATGCTGTTAATGAAAACTACATTTGGGGCAGAAATTATAATAAGACAAGTGAAGTACAGTGATGCCTCACATTACGATGTTAATTCATTCCAGCAAAATCGCTGTAGAACGAAAACATCATAAAGCAATTTTTAAAAGCCCATAGAAACGCATTAAAACCCGATTAATGCATTCCTATGGGCTTGAAACTCACCGTCCAGCGAAGATCCTCCATAGCGCGGCCATTTTCGCTGCCCGTGCAGCGAGGAATCTGTCCCAGAAAACAGCAGGCAGTCTTTTTTTTTTTAACCCGGCCATCATTTTGAAACTGCCAATCAGCTGTGCGAAAATCTTCGTTTTGTGATAATCGGTTAGCGAAGCACGTAACCGATCATCGCAAAGTGAAAAAACCCCATAGGAAACATCATTTTGTGATCGCTTTTGCGATTGCAAAAACTTCTTCGTTATGCGATTTCTTTGTTAAAAGAAGCGCTTGTCTTGCGAGGCACCACTGTATATTGCAACAAAATATTGTAGTGTCTCATGGCATGAGCCTCATGACCCAGTGGTTGAATTGCAGTACTGCAGCCAAGACTCTGTAGCCAACTTGAGGTTGACTTGCCTTCCAACCTTCCAAGCTCAGTAAATTCAGTACCCAGCTTGCTGAGGGGAGGGCACAATGTGTAGCCTGCATAATTAAATTGTAAACTACTCTTTAAGCAATATGAGGTGGTACTTAAGCAGAACACTTTGCTTCAGTATTTCCCCAATGACTGACAGTAGTGTTTCTCTCAAGGTTCTAAGCAGGGCAAAATAGAAGTCTTAACAGTGATTATCATGGCTGCTAATGGACAGTGGGGCAGAAAAGAGTGCTTATTTTCTGCCTTCTGAAATGTTCACCCGCCTTTAGGCACTTCATTGTTATGTGGAGGAAAGGTTTCTGGAAAGCAGAAATGGAAAAAAAGAAGCTCTTTCCTTCTTCTGAACTGTTTTACATAATACAGAAATAGGATTTTTAAATTGTTTTGCAGCTTCCATCCTCCTGACCCCTCACTCACATCTAGGATACTATAAGACAAAAGGAATGTCTTGTGTTCATGATTCTCCATTACTCAGCACCGTTATGTGAGCTTTAGCTCCAATAACTTCAGCAGTATACACCCATCCTCAGAAGGCTCCACCCCAAAAGTAACCCCCCCCCCAGGGACCCTAGTGGGGCTTGTAGCTATCTAGCCAGAGAGCAACTCCCCTATGACCTCCCAACCTAACATTGTTACTGTTTCTTGAGTTTCCTTTCTTTTTTCTCAACACATTCTAAGCAACTCTGCAAGTCTGTACTGCTCTCTGGGAAACTTCCTCAAATGTTGATGATACTGTTTTTCTTAGAGCAGTGGTTCCCAAACTTAGGTAACCCAAAACTGCAACTCCTAGGAACCCTGGGCAGCAGACCTGGTGGTGAGGGCTTCAGAGAATTGCAGTACCAGAACCTAGGTTACCCAAGGCTGGGAACCACTGCTCTAGAGTCTCAAAGGAACAACAGAAAATCACTTTAATGCCATCCCATGTGGCTTCTTTACAGGTCTACAGTAATCTCAAGGCAACTTTCTGGAAGTGCCAATGATGTTATTTTCTCTAGGTTTCTACAGCAGAGGAGCAACCTAATGCTATAGTGGGAACGGCATCATTAGTTTCGAGAAGGCTTCCCAAAGACCACCACTGACTCGCATAGAAGCCACACAGAGCATATAGCTTGTTAAAAAAGGGGGGGGGTGTTAATGAATATTACAGGGTCATTTAGGAGGAACTGCAACAAGAAATGGGAAAGTCTTTGTACTAGAGATGCTGAAATTCATCAGTGCAGCACCACAGCTGCTGAGCGTCCACTTTCTCCACTCACCGGACAAGCTGGGCCACTTACCGTGCATTGTGCAGCACCAGGGTCCTCCTTCTCTGGCAGCACTCCAATCCAGACAGGAGCTCAGACTGCTCGTCCCTTGCCGTCTCCAGCACCTGACCACTCCAGTGAGGAAACAGGATGGGGATTCTCCCTGCACAGCCGATGAATGGTCAGCTGCCAAGGGAGGTGGGGAAAGGAAGCCTGAGCTCCTGCCCAGATTGGAATGCCGCCACAGAAGAAAGACGTCAGCATTGTGCAATGCAAAGTAAGTGGCCCAGCCGGTCCAAGGGGGTAGGGTGAGTGGACAAACAGCTGCTGTGGTGCTTCACAAATGTTGGCATCTCTATTTCGTACTCCTTACATGGGGGTGAAGTGAATGGTGGACTCATTATACAAAGGGGACTGGAGTTAGCCACCCTCACCCTGGGGTACTTTGTTGCAGGTCACTTTGCTGCTTACAACAATACCAGGGACTGAAGCATGCCCTCAGCAAATAAGCAGCCCTTTGAATATTGCATGGCCCTTGGAAACCACTGAACACATTCAATTCTCATCAGTTTCTTTATAGTGAAGGGGATTTTTTTTTTAGAAACTAACATATATACATATACCATGGTATCTTTTCTGTGAGGGGCCCTGTTTCGTTGCCAGATTGAAAGACACAGAACCATTGGATATGGTATTATCAGGATCATTTTACTATAGTTTTGGTATTGTATCCTATTTATTTCTCAGCACAAGTTCTATGACTTAACCTTTCTTTTTATTGCCTTCATCTACCCACCTGGCCAAATTCTATCATAGTTTCTTACGTCTCTTTGCAAGGGAAGACCATTGTAAAGTGCACAGGGACTCTTTCTCTTTTATCAGAAAATGTGGAGATGGCACATTGCAGAAAGCTCTTTTATGAATACTAAGCAAACCAACAAGCAATTCTGTAGTGCCACAGATTTTTCCAGCTGCCACCTATGGGGTCCCATAATTAGTGCAGTGGGAGTAGGTACATTAAACATTCCCCACCACCACTGTGGCTAGAATTAGCTCTTGTACAAGCGCAGCCCTATTCTTTACTACAGGCAGCTTGCTAATGTTACCACTGTGAATTCTTATATTTCAAGGGAATCTTGTCCTTTGGTGGGAGGCAGAGATTTTTAAAATCATGAGTCAGGTTTTCATAACAAATTGAAACGGCAGTTCAAATCGGGAGCTATAGATATGGGCATGGGGTTTTGACTTGAAGATGTCATAGATTCATGTCATATACTGTTTCCAGAGTAAATGCTAACTTCGTATATCTTCCCTTATATCAGGCACCAAGCCAGTCTGCAGAAACTGGAAAGAAGAACTTGTAATACCAGTGATCCCTTCTCTTTTAGACAAGGTTAGTCGATCACTGGTGCCATCAAAAACTGATGTGATAAGGCACCAAAGTGCTCACAAATGTCTGACTTTTCTGTTATAAGATTAGATCCTGCATTTAAACTAGATTCTTACTAATGCTGAATTGGTAAATTATTCTATAGCTTGAGTTTTCTGTAACAATAGTGGTGGCCAATTCCTGTTGTAGACAGTGGAATCAGGGGCCCAATATTTGTGGACCAATGAGTGGGCTATACTACTTTTTTGGGATCTGTGGTTTTCTGGATTCTCTGCACCCTCTTTTGGTCCTGAACATACTAGAAGAACTTCCATTAGACAGAGGACTGGAAAGAAACAGGCTTCCCAGTTTTGCAGATATAAAACCAGTCAGGTTCACTTCTAGATGTGCATATTAGCTTCAGCCACAGAAGGAGGAATCCTGGTTCCCAGTATTCGTGTAATGTTTACAGGGCTTATACATATAACAGAGAATTACAGAGATAGATAAACCAGTTGATCATATATATATATGAGAGCAACTGGTTTATCTATCTCGGTAATTCTTTGTGTTATAAATCACTGATAGGCTGACCATCCTGCATCTGTTCCCTTTTGGAGACTGTTATTAGAATATAGGTTTTTGTTGATATAGCATGTTATGGAGTTGGGAAAGAAAAAATTCTTTACGAATACAGTCTTAGCCAGAATCTTACTGATGTTTGTGTAATTGTGGCTAATTGATGAGGTGTTGGGCTATGTCTCAGCTGCCTGCCTCGGCACATGCCTATCTGTGTAGGCATCCTTCAGTCTCGAGAGACTATGGTATCGTGCTCTGTATGGAGGTCTTGGAACAGTGTCTTGTGTGGTTGAGAAGGCCAATTTGAGAGTGACAATCCCTTCCACACTGGAGACAAATCCAATCTGTCCCCTGTCCAGCTCCCTGGTTTTGCTTGTTTCGGGACTGCCTCTTTGCCTCGGTCTGCTGTACAAGTGTCTCTTCAAATTGGGAGAGGCCATGATGCACCGCCTGCCTCCAGGCTGAACGCTCAGACGTCAAGGTTTCCCATCTGTTGAGGTCCATTCCTAAGGCCTTCAGATCCCGCTTGCAGATGTCCTTGTAACGCAGCTGTGGTCTCCCTCGGGGGCGGCTTCCCTGCACTAATTCTCCATACAGGAGATCTTTTGGAATCCGACCATCAGCCATTCTCACGACGTGCCCTAGCCAACGTAGACGCCACTGTTTCAATATTGTATACATGCTGAAAATTCCAGCTCGTTCTAGGACTACTCTATTTGGAACTCTGTCCTGCCAGGTGATACCAAAAATCCGTCGGAGACAACGCATATGGAAGGTGTTCAGCTTCCTCTCCTGCCGTGCACAAAGGGTCCAGGACTCGCTGCAGTATAGGATGTGCTCAGGACACAGGCTCTATAGACCTGTATTTTGGTGTATGCCGTCAACTTCTTATTAAGCCATACT
Organism: Pogona vitticeps; assembly: GCF_051106095.1. Lineage (NCBI taxonomy): Eukaryota > Metazoa > Chordata > Lepidosauria > Squamata > Agamidae > Pogona > Pogona vitticeps. The sequence goes on from NC_135786.1 coordinate 46,446,154, forward strand.
CTCTTTGTGAGTCTAGAGAACACGGTAGCTGCTTTCCCAATGTGTTTATCCAGCTCGACATCTAGGGAGAGAGTGTCAGAGATTGTTGAGCCAAGGTACACAAATTCATGAACAACCTCCAGTTCTTGCATGGAGATAGTAACAGAGGGAGGTGAGTCCACGCCCTGGCACATGACTTGTGTTTTCTTCAGGCTGATAGTCCAAAGTCTTGGCAGGCCTTGCTAAAATGATTTATGAGTTGTTGGAGGTCTTCAGCAGAGTGGGCAACAATGGCTGCATCATCAGCAAAGAGGAAGTCCCGCATGCATTTCAGCTGGACTTTGGTCTTCGCTCTCAATCTAGTGAGATTAAAGAGCTTTCCGTCTGATCTAGTCCGGAGATAGACACCTGTGCCTATCTACACAGTGAGATGCACACTGGCACCTCATCAGTTAGCTGCAATTAGCTCTAGCAAGTTATGCACACCTTATGTAACAATAGGATTCTGGCCTTTAGAATGAAACAGGCATATAAAGACCAACACACAATTTGTAACTACAGATGAGTCTTTCATTTTGTAACAAAAGAAAAAAACACACAAAAGTTTCTTTTTTGTTTTTCTTTTACAATCACAGAAAGCAATCCTCTTAAATATGAACAATTTGTTTGAATGAAAGAAGGTTAGACAAAGGTTTCGTGCTTCTTTCACTTTGTAGAAGTGCATGGGGAATTTTTCATCTAATAGATGTTCAATGGGAACATCTGGGAGGCAGGAATTTTGAATCTGTAAAAGGGCTTGGATTGGTTGGAATGTGGTGAGGAATGCTCTTTATTTGCTTTAGTAATTTCTTGTTGTTGTGTGAATTCCTGGTGTGCTCTATATTGGACTGTGCAGCTTTGCCTCTGTGACCCCATATTGGATCCCTTACTTGGGGACCACTTTCTCCCTGTTTCTTTGGAGTATTTTTGTTGTTGCCTCCTTGGGATTATTTTCCCTGCTTGATTTCTTTCAGAACCTTTTCTTGGCCTGCTTGCTGGGCTCAAAGAAGAAGAGATCAAGTTGTGTATCTGTGTGGCAGTGGGTATCTCCCCATATTCTGGTAGTTTTGATTTGAGGGAAGCTTTGACATTTATTTATTTCATTTATGCCTTTATTTATGCCTTTGCTTGTGTTGTTCTTTGGTTAATTTACTTTGTATTCTGCTAAAGGTTTGTATTTTGGTGTGGGAAACGTTGACCGTTTTGTTTGGCAGTAGTTGTTGCTTGAGTTTGGAGTAGATCAAATCTCTTTAGGCTTGCCTCTAGTTTTTCGGGTACTTTTAATGGTTTTTGGAATAGTGCATGATTTGGGGGCGGGGGGACAAAGCAAAATGATCCAAAAGACCTGTTTGTGATAAACAAAAGGACCAGTGCATGAAAAACACAAAAACAAAAGTGGGACCCCAAAAGAACTGAAATGAAACAAATAAGAAAATTGTCACTGTGCACATTATTTGTAACTGTATTTACATTTTTCTGTGAATTGATAGCATTGCTTCCTGTATCTGTGTGTAGGCCTTTGTTTTCATGTTTGCTATATGATACTGGTTTTGTACTACTGCTTGTCCCATCACCAAATTCTGTAACTGGGTCATTTGAAAATTGGCAACTATTTTATTTCTTTCTGGAATACCTTAGGATTTCCTCGTCCTTTTCATTTGTTTACCCATTGACTATGCTGAGAACAATTCAGTACAGTTTGTAAATAATGATGTATATGTGGGATGAAGGGGAGTTACTGGAAATTCTGGTCATAACTGGGTTTCAATTTGTATTAGAATGTGTCTGGTGCGAGGGAGGTAATTTTATTGGTTCCTGTGGAAAGTTGAAATTTTGTTTGGTGCAGTGCCACAACCTCTTCTCCCTCCTCTGAATTTATTTATTTTATTTATTTATTTATTTATTTATTTAATTTATATGCCGCCCACTCTACCGAGAGGTCTCTGGGCGGCTTACAATAATTTAATTATGATGTTTTATGAATAATTCACTGGGCCTCTTACCTTGTTTTTACTTTAGAAGGCTTCTAGCCCATAATCAGTTTGTGAATGGATTGTGCTATATCAGTTTGTTGCATTTCAAACACCTCAAGCATCCCAAGTTATCTTTCTAAAGAGGCATTTTTAAAAGAGGGATGCCTCTGTGAAAAACATACAGATGTATAATGGAGCTTCCTAGCAGCCAAACCGGCCTTGAAAAAGGTGTGCATCCTGAAACAGATAGTGAGTTCAATTGCTAGGTGTAACTGTTAGTAGCCACGACAATGGAGAAGTATAGTTATCACTATGGAAGAGGAGGCAGTAGCAGCAATCAGTTAGAATAAAATGAAGAACTGTACCAAATCTTCAAAACTAAATTTGACTGTTTTGGTTAACTCTTGATCTGATCATGAGAGGCAGTACTGCTTAGCAGTAGTGAACATCATGGACTTCGGAGTCTGAAGTGAGAACGTTCAGGTCTGAAACATGCTTGCAATGGACATAGATACGGATATTAATTTCAGTTCAGTTTTTTATGTACAGTATGTATGAATTGACCAAAATATTGATTGCTTTTGTATTCACAATGGAAAGAATTTGTGATTTTAAAAATTCAAATGTGGGAGAAACTGACACTGAAAAATTCATCCATCCAGGTCCAAGGTGTTGACTGACTAATTCTTAAAAGTTTGGTTTTCCTTTCTAGTTTTCCTTTCTAGCTCCTCATTTTTAATATTGATATGACAAGTAGATACTCTATGCTAACAGAAAGTCTAAATGGGGGAGCATGTGGTTTAAAGAATTCACCAAAATTCACATATTTCTTCATATTCCGTAAAGAAAGAACTTGAAAGTTAAACAAATGCATACAAAAGAAAAACATACAGTATTTTCCAGTCCCTACTCAAAAGTAAAACCCACTGCATTTAGTGAGCGTCATTGTCAGGTATGTATAGAACCAGAGCTTAAATGCCTCTTAGCATGTCTAAGAAACTTAAAAGATAAGGATGACATGAAAACAATGGTGTATTGCAGCTGTATATCATTCATGGAATTACAGCTGAAATCCACCTGATGGGCTACAGAAGAGGTGGGCTGCAAAAAAAAAAAAAAAAAGATGGGGCCATATATAGACTGTATATTACTCATCTTTACATTCAAAGAAGGCTGGCTAAAGGACATTTTACAAAGGATAGGAAGGCATTTTCTTCCTATTCCATGTACGCAAGCCAACTGTAGAAGCAGCTAAATCTTATTTCAGCATGGTGACTGCATAGTGCCATCCACTTCAACTGAGGCAGTAAGCTAGTTTAGGAACCCTAGAGCAGGCTGTGGGTCTTGTATATCTTGAACAGATATAGGTCTGCTGCCTTTGATTCCAAATGTCTGATCTTACATTATCAGTTTACAGCAAATTAGGACCAGTCTAACAAACTCACTATAGAATTGTGCTTCTTAAGCCAAAGTTGCTGAGGTTTTTCTTCATTATACAAGTAACAACTAGTATCCTGTTGGTGACTTATACAGATAATGGCTAGAATCCTGTTGCAGCAGTATATTGCTGCTAATTAATGATATTATTATTATTATTATTATTATTATTATTATTATTATTATTATTATTATTATTATTATTATTAATTTATTTATTTATTTATTTATTTATTTATTTATTTATTTAATTTATACCCCACCTATCTGGTCGGTGAGGACCACTCTAGGCGGCTAACAACAATAAAATACAGTAACAATATAAATAAGCAATTCTAATTAATAAAAACACTACAATACATTACATAGAGTGCAAAACAGAAACAGTAAAGAGGGAAGAAGGAGGTCAAGAGGAATATGATGGAAAGGCCTGCCCAAACATCCATGTCTTCAATTGTTTCTTAAAGATACCCAGTGAGGGAGACCCGCAAATCTCAGGAGGGAGATTGTTCCAGAGGCGAGGAGCCACCGCCGAGAAGGCCCGATTTCTTGTCTTCTCCTTCCGGGCCTCCCTCGGCGTTAGGCTCCTCAACCTCACCTCCTCGCTCGCACGAGTGACACGGGTAGAACTTGGTGGGAGTAGGCGTTCCGCCAGATATCGAGGCCCTAAACCGTTTAGGGCTTTGTACGTAAGCGACAGCACTTTGAAGTCGATGCGGAATCGTATGGGCAGCCAATGCAATGCGGCCAGAGTGGGTGAGATATGTTGGAATTTCCTCACTCCACTAAGTAATCTGGCCGCCGCATTCTGCACCACCTGTAGTTTCCGCAGCAGCCTCAAAGGGAGCCCCACATAGAGCGCATTACAGTTGTCTAATCTTGAGATTACGAGCGCATGTACCAAGATGGTGAGCGACCCCAAATCAAGGTAGGGCCGCAGCTGGGCTATCCGCCTAAGATGAAAAAAGGCGGAGCGGACTACCGACGCCACCTGTGATTCCATGGTGAGCGCCGGGTCCAGGTGGATCCCCAAGCTGCGAACCCCGTCCTTGGCAGGCAGGGTCCCTCCCTCAAAAAAGAGGGAGTTTCCCAAATCCCCAACTGTGGGAGGGCCCACTCTCAGTACCTCCGCCTTGTCCGGGTTCAGCCTCAGCCCGTTCTCCTGCATCCATTTCAGTACGGTCCCCAGGCAGCGCTGAAGGGACAGAACGGCATCTCCTGCAGAGGGTGGAAAGGAGATGTAGAGCTGAGTATCATCAGCGTACTGATGACACCGAGCTCCACACCCCCTGATGACCCCACCCAGCGGCCTCATGTAGATGTTAAATAGCATTGGGGAGATAATCGACCCCTGTGGAACCCCACAATTGAGGCTCCACGGGGCCGAGATGTTCTCCCCAAGCTGCACTCTCTGGGGACGGTCCTCCAAGAAGGAACAGAGCCAGGCCAATGCCCGACCACCTATTCCCAACTCGGAAAGCCTCCCCAGGAGGATACCGTGGTCAATGGTATCAAAGGCCGCTGAGATGTCGAGGAGAACCAACAGGGACACTTTGCCCCCGTCGGCCTCCCTCAGTAGGTCATCGCACAGGGCGACCAATGCCGTTTCTGTACCATGGCGCAGCCTGAAGCCCGACTGAAATGGATCCAGGGCATCTGTTTCATCCAGGAGCGCTTGAAGCTGATCGGCCACCACCCTCTCGACCACCTTGCTTAAGAAAGAAACGTTGGCGACGGGTCTATAATTGCCAATTTCATCCACCGCCAAACTAGGTTTCTTCCTAATGGGCTTAATGAGTGTCTCCTTGAGGGCAGATGGGAATCTGCCCTCAAGGAGAGATCCATTGATTATTACCGTGGCCCATTCCGTTGTTAAAGGCCTGGCTGCTTTGATTAGCCAGGCCGGGCAAGGGTCCAAGGAGGAGGTGGTGGCACGGCAGCGATCAATCACCCTGGCCACAGAGTCAGGCGTGACAGGCTGAAAAGAGTCAAGTGTCACCGGGCAGGACGGAGCACTGGACATCTCAGCTCGACTCACTGTATTCAATAAAGGAGAGAGGTCCCGGCGGATGGCCTCCACTTTTGATTTAAAAAATGCTGCAAATTGGTCTTGCGAAAAGCTAGGGGGAGGCCTATCACCCAGACCAATTCCGGATAGGTCGCGTACTATGCGGAATAATTCCGCCTGCTGATTGAACGCCTTGCTTATCCGGTTAGCGAGGAATGATCTACTGGCAGCCTTTACCTTGTCAAGGTAAAGGTTAGTAGCGACCTTGACAGCTATCCGATTAAAATCCGTCGGGTCCTTTCTCCACTTGCACTCTAGCCGTCTCCTGACCCGCTTCAACGTCCAAAGATCCTGATTAAACCAGGGTGCCGGGCGGTCTCTGCGGCGGAGAGGGCGTTCAGGAGCGATCGTGTCAACGGCCCTAGTTGCTGCGGCAAACCAGCCGTCGACCAGAGCCTCGACAGAAGCGCCAACCAGGTCAGCCGGTACACCTCTCATGGCTTCCTGGAATCCAATTGGATCCAGTAGCCTTCGAGGGCGGACCATAACAATAGGTCCCTGCTCCCTGCGAGGGGGGAGAGCCATATGCTTGGGACATTCTTTGTTGATAACTAGATACACAATCAGGATTAAAACATTTCACTTCTATACACATAAATTGTCAATAGGACTTTAAGTGTCATAGTATTCAGAAAACTTTACAGGTATAACCCGCTAGAAGGATGATCTTGAGCAGGAGGCAGAAAGTTGTTCCATATCTCGAAAGTGCCAGTGTAGATGAATCCTGAGTTTTCTTACCAGGTTTTGTTGGCTGTGCTTGGATTAAAACTACACTATTACTTTTTCTTACCTAACTGCCAGAGGATCGTCAAAAGGATTAATTCCAAATAAGGATGTAGTAACAAGTATTACAGATACAGGCACACACAAAATACATTTTCCTGCCAGGAAATGCCTGCAAATCACTATGAAACCTAACATAATATTGCTTTTAGTATGAAGGCAATCGATATAAAGTGTATGATGGAAACATGGCACTTCTAATCAATCTGGTTTGAACAAGAATTTTTCAAATAATTCTGCTTCAAAATTAGTTTTGATGATCTGTAAGCATATGTGGCGATATGAACACTGCCAGACTAAGCATCTAACATATTTGTTTACATAAATCACCACTGTGAATTAAAACAGTGTTACTATATACAGCAGCAGTCCCCAACCTTTTTGGGACAGTGGACCAGCTGAGCCTCTGAGGAAGGCGGGACACCCCCATGCTTACATGGGTGTGCGCTCTCTCTCAGGTGCATGTGCATGCTCTCAGGTGCATGCGCGAAGCAGTGGGGGAGCACGCCTGCCAGCAGCAGCGTAAGCACTCCCCCACCGCTTTGTGCATGTGCAGGAGCACCTGCGCGCACGCCCACCCCTTCACTCAGGTGCATGCATGAAGGGGTGGGGGAGCGCTCACACTGGCATGTGCGTGTGTGTTCAAAGCAGCTGTGGGGAAGGGAGTGCGTGCGTGGGATGCGAGGTCTGTCTCTGCGGAGTGGTCCGGCTCAGGCCACAGACCAGCACCAGGCCACGGACTGGGGTTGACGACCTCTAATATAGAGGCTTAAGTCGGTGGATAGTGAGGACCTGAATAATAACACTTCCATTTCTTTTTACTGTAGTATTCCAATGTTCTGATTCTGTGTTATCTAAGAAATCAGACTATTCCTTGCTGAACTTGATGTAAAAAAACTGTGACAAAAAGACTACGGCAAATTACTTGGAATTTGGCATCGATTATATGAAGACCTTGGTTTCCCATTATAAACTACAGTATTAATCACTGCCTCCATTTTCAACATCTCAGATTTAAATGAAGTTAGAAGCAATGTATATCCGTATGGAGGCTGGGTTATTCGAGATCTTTTAGCCTCTTTAAGATAAAAAGAGCTTAAGTTCCTACAGACTCTGCCCCAAAGTCTAATATCTCCTTTAACCTTCAGGCAAACATCTAGACAAAGCAAAGTTACATAAAAATCAAAAGACTTGAATCTGGTACTCATCAATTGAGAGAAACAGTAAACAAATGGAGCAGGATGATGTGGGCTAAATAGAGCCATTTGGAGTCAGGTGGAAGTGTGCAGTCCTTGTATCCAAATGGCATATTGGGGTTCAAGCGACCCTATTTGGTACAGCTCCTTCCAATATTTAAGGTGTGTTAATAAGCAAACTGGGATATTAGTGAATTGAACACTTCCTATACTCCTGGCAGAGGGGCAGGGGAAATTTCTTTTAAAGAAGATTGATAAACAATCGCTGAGGTGCTACACATATATCACTTTTTGCAAAAAATAATATTTCCATTACAGTAGTTTGTCTGAAGGGTGGGTAGAGAAACTGCCTGCAGCCGAATGAATCTGTGGATGCCACTTCATGACATCGGAAGTTCCAACTGGAAGGAGCCTTGACAACTGGGAAGGCTCACTTTGGGTTTGTTCCTAGTGATCACACACACTGGAAATGGACCAAAACAGCAATCCTACCTGTACCGAAAAAGTAAGTGCCCCTGACAAGGGCTCATAAAGGTGCTCTGGGGGTGGTTTATTTCGCTCCAGCAATTACATGAGGTGATCACTGGAAAAAAGAACAAACTAAACAGTTGCTGCAGCAGAAAAAACAATGGGAACAATTCCAATACTGAGAATATGTGTGCCTTGGATTCGTCATGGAAGATTCGTTATTGGGGCAATCTTTGTACTATTAGCTACTGGATCTGTATCCAGGTTTTTAGTTGGGAGCCAAAGAAAAGTACACATCATTCTTTATCATTCAAAGGAATGATGTCGCTGTAACAAGCCTATAATTAAATTAATTTTTGGAATAGAAATGTTCACAGCTTTAGTGACCCAAATTTAATTCTAACTTCAGCAAGTTGTGCTTCTATTTGTAGTTCAAAAATGTATTGGCTTAACTATCCAATGCAGCTACTTATGCAGGTAATCATAATCAGGATTCCTTATCAGACTAAACATGCAATTACTGCAAAGGACTGCAGTAATTCATAGGAGATTAAAGAGACTATGGAGTAGGAAGACTGTAAGCTATTGCCTGCACTACATTAGTTTCCAATCACAAATGAATTCGGTCCTTGGATATTTCCTGCCGCTGCCCCCCACCCCACTCCTGATCCCATTTGGCTTTCATTTGTTGGTAATAATTGTTCTTGTTCTTATTTCCCTAGCATGATCAGGTGTTCTAAAAATCTGATTCAGTTGTGTGGTTGGGACGCTGGACATCTAAAAACGCTGAACACTGCAGTAATTAGATGAACAATGGGTGCCTTCTACATTATTAGGAATGTTTTAGCTTTAAAAAAAATCAAGACCAGCTAAAGAAGGCAATTACATAATTCTAACCTAAATGTACTAAGCAGGCTCCCTCTATACAGTCTGTTTCTGACACTGCATATAGCAAACTGACTGAAAAACTATTTCAGGCTACACTTGAATTTACTCTTCATAAGATGAAATGAAAAGGCAAGATATTGCATCACGAGGGAAAGAGAAGGAATTGGATTGTTTTTTCAGCCTCTTTCTCTGCAGCAGTAGCCAATCTGAACATTATTAGCATTCATTTGAGTACAGTACAAAACTGTTGTAGAACAGAAATACCTGGAGTCTGTGAAGCTCAGATTTGGAGTTATACATCAGAGAGGCATGGGTTTTTGGTTATAAATTACTTACCAGTGGACTGTTGGAAAAATAGCAGTGACCTCTTAAATGATACAAATAGTTTTTTCTCTGAGCAGAAGCTGAAGGCTGCATTTTATTACAGGTCAAGGCTGACATTCTCATTCATTGTGAATATAGTTCAATTAATTCCTATCTGTTTTCATACACATTAAGGGCATTCTCTTCTGGATGTTTTAACATTTTAGTACAGCTTATTTTTATTTTTAAAAACAACTTAAAATGTTAAAGTTATATTCCTTGGAAGTAATGGCCTGATGATTAAAAAGTATCTTCTCTGAGTAAATTATATCACGAATATACATTTGCACAAATAAATTTGCAAGTCGGTGGAAATCTGGCACAGTTTTTAGTTGTTTGGGAATGGAATAGTGGGTTAGAAAGGATGGTACCTGATAACAATTGAAAACAACTAAAATAATTAAAATTGATGAATTCAATTTAAAAACCAAATAACCACATGGCGTCCATCCCTAGTGTCCCTTAACATGCAAAAGAAGTGGCAGCTGTTTGGATTTCAGGGTTCTTAGCATGGTAAACATGGATACTCTCAACTATATATGTAAAATGAAGACAAATAATATGAAACAAACATAGGGGATTATATAATGCATTTCATATGGCATGTAGGAGGCAGATGCTGTAGAATTTTTATAAACTATGATGTAAAGCACTTGATTGAAAAATATGTTATATGTAACAAGGCAGACATTTTAGAATCCTGTTGGTGCTCGCATAAGATCTGCATAACTTGTAGCTAGTTGGGACTGACTGAAAAGGTGTTGGAGGACATCTTGGTCAGATGCTTTTTCACATGTCCAGTTCTGTGAACTAGATGCATCCCTCTGCCTTGTCAGCTGCACCAAATTATGCTAAACGTAACAAACACCAATAGTTTGGTCATAAATTTGAATGTAAGTGCTTATTAAAATCTGCAGACAGCAAGCACCATCTTCTTAAAAAAGCAATTCTCTTTTTTGTTCAAATAGGAAGGAAAATTGCTTCTAACATGGATTAATCAACTGCCTTAATAAGATTAATCAATTGACAGTGCAGCCCTATGCATTTATATTCAAATGGAAGTCCCACTAAGCTCATTGGTATGCACAGGAAAATGTTAATAACATTTCTTTACAGAGCAGTCCTGCTACATAAAGGAGGAAGAATCTGCAACTGACCAAAAAATCTCTTCCATTGGCCTGCTGGAATCAAATCAGCAGAGCAGAGTAGGTTCATGGGGCTGCTTTAAGCAGAAAGTAACTACAATTAACTTCAAGGCTGGCTCTTTGTCACTTAGGGCAGTGGTCCCCAACATTTTTCGGTCCGCAGACTGGCTGGGGAAGGCGGGGCACCCCCTGGGCACATGCACATGCGCAAACAGCGGTGTGATGCTCGCACGGGCATGCTGGAGCGTGCGCACAGCCACAAATGGGCTGTGCAGGGGTAAGTGCATGTGCAAGGGGGCAGGAGGTCTTTCTCAACAGCACGGTCCGGCTCAGGCCACGGACTGGGGGTTGGGGACCTCTGACTTAGGGAGTGTATTAGGAGGTCTTTGGCTGTTAAGGATCCAAGCCTTCCTCTGGCCCATTTTCATTTTCTATGTCTCCAATATCTGAGTGTAGCTGTTGGAGAGGCATGTTTATAACAGCAAAGCTTGTGAAGATGGACTTTGCTCTTAAACTCCAAAAAGACAAATCTGTTCTGTTCAGTTGTCTCTGCAATACCCTACCAGGGACCACAGGGCTTTAGAACTAATGACTAGAATCTGATTGAATAGTTATACTGGCATTACATGTCATGGCATAATTCAGAATGGCAAATCACTAATAATTAATCAGTCCTTTCCTCATTCCTAGTCATGTGCCAATTCATGTGCACAAAACTGGTGTGCAAGTAGGAGTTCAATCAGGGACTCATTAATTAGTGGCTATTCATTCTGCCATTGTACATAATACCAGGCTAATATAATTAAGATGTGAATCCTGAATCTAATCTTGGCCTAATTGTATCTGGCATGTGGTATAGTAATAATCCTAGATACTGAGCATACGTTTTGCAGCTAAATATTCCATTCTTGCAAAATGTATTTGGTGGTATAAATATCCTTCATGCAAACTGGTGAAGAACTAAGATGGCACACAGCATCAGAGTTTCATTCTATGTTCAGAATGTATACAAAAAGCTAGATTATAGAAGTAGATGCAAATCCCAAACCATTAAATGTTTTTATACCTCATTCAACCATCAATCAAAATGGAGACGTGAAGTGTTTTCAAAATGTAACTTACAGAACAACCACTGAATTTTGCCTGCTCATAGAACAGATTATCTAGATCAGGTCTTCTTTCAGGAAGGTAACAACCTTGGATTCTCTAATATAGTGCTTCCCAGCTTTGGGTCCCCAGATGTTCTTGGACTATAACTCTTAGAAATGCTGGCCAACACAGCTAGTGGTGAAGGCCTCTGGGAATTTTAGTCCAAGAACATCTGGGGACCCAAGGTTACCTTTATTATGTTTGTTGATTTGTAGATATATTTGTTATATGTTCTCACTGTTTTCTGTTCTACACTGCAAAATGGTCAAATAGGTGGTTTAGGTAAAGGTTCCCCTTGACATTTAGTCCAGTCGTGTCCTACTCTAGGGCATAGTGCTGATCCCCATCTCCAAACCGTAGAGCCAGTGTTTGTCTGTAGACAGTTTCCGTGGTCACATGGCCAGCGTGACTAAACACGGAACGCCGTTACCTTCCCACCATGGTGGTACCTATTTCTCTACTCGCATTTACATGCTTTCAAACTGCTAGGTGGCAGGAGCTGGGACAAGCAATGGGAGGTCACTCTGTTGCGTGAATTCGATCTTATGACTGCTTGGTCTTCTGACCTTGCAGCACAGAGGCTTCTGCTGTTTAACCCGCAGCATAGCACTGCTCTAATAGATAATTAGCTAAGGGAAGTATACTTCAGCGTATCTCTTGGTTCTTCATAGTGGTCTTTGTGAATGCACACAATTGGGTTAATCCTGCGCCTGCGCAGAATGCTCTGAAGATTCTAGAGCTATAGAAAAAAGAATCAGCTCCCCCCTGAGGGTATATAAGCTCCGCCTCCTCCTCTTCCTTTCAGTTCCTCTTTTTCCGCCGTACCGTTAGGACGCTAGGAAGAGAAGAGCATCAAAACTACTTAAGTATTCTAGCTTAAAGGTAAAGGTAAAGGTTCCCCTTGACAATTTTTTTTGTCCAGTCGTGTCCGACTCTAGGGGGCGGCGCTCATCCCGCTCTTCAAGCCATAGAGCCAGCGTTTTGTCCGAAGACAATCTTTCCGTGGTCACATGGCCAGTGTGATTTAGACACGGAACGCTGTTTACCTTCCCACCGAGATGGTACCTATTTATCTACTCGCATTTGCATGCTTTCGAACCGCTAGGTTGGCGGGAGCTGGGACAAGCGACGGGTGCTCATTCTGTTGCGTGGATTCGATCTTACGACTGCCGGATCTTCTGACCCTGCAGCACAGGCTTCTGCGGTTTAGCCCACAGCGCCACCACGTCCCTTTTAGCTAGCCCTTTTATTCGTTCCTTTATCTTTATTATTGTTTTATTACTATCCACTCGACAGAACCTGCCTTAATTTTTAGTTTTTTGCCGTCGTTCTGTCCTCTCCCCCCCTTTCTTTTTGACTAATTCCCTTTTTTGTTTTATGGCCCCTCGGGGCTTCAAGCAGTGCGCCGTCTGTTCCCAAAAAATTCCTCTTTCAGATACCACGAAAAGTGCTTGTTTTGTCTGGGAGAATCACACCTCGACCAGACCTGCATTGCTTGCAAAGGTTTTTACAAGCAAGCAATCAAACTTGGACGCCAACGGCTTCGATCTTTTCTCTACGAAAAGACTCCCGCCATGGAAGGCTCCTCCCTCCCTGCACCAACTCCTCCGCGTTCGGAGGCCTCTAAACAAACTTCTCCCATTGAGCAGTCATCTCTTACCATCTCCCTTCCTGTGAAGTCCAAGAAAGCCTCAAAACCGCCTAAAGCCAAAGCGTCTTCTCGAGTTCCACTTCCTACAAAAAGAAAAACCAACGATAAGTTCAAAAAGCTGAAGAAATCAGCCAAACTGCTTACTGTGCCTCCTCCAGCTCTTTCGATACTGCTCGAGGAGTCTTCAAGGGAAGGAATTTGACTTTCTGATACTGAGGAGCATATTCCTTTAGCCCAGACGGCTCAGGATTCCATGTGCATGTCTCTGAACTCGGGCCGTTTCGAGGCTGAGCCAGACGCCAGCCAGACCGTTGCCCCTTCTAGCCCTCAATACTCAGGGTGGGCTGATACTGAGTCTCTTTCCGAACAGGAGTCTGTCCACGATACTCCTAGGAAAAGTACGAAGAAGCGCAAGCATGCCATTCTGTACCAGCCTCAAGATGCAGAAGTTGGGTACCATCCACAGGGCCCGCCATTTGGCCACTCTTGCTACGCTCCGAACCAACTGTGTCCGTACCAAGGCTACGTTTACCCGTCAGAGTTTCCAGGCATCTCCTTGCCTCAACCGCCATGGCACCATACTGTAGCTCCTCCCGCGTTACATCAGCCGCAGCCTCAGGTGGATCTTTCGATACCTCAAGTACCATCACACAAAAGGCGCTTCCCCACGGTACCTACAGCACCTAAACGTGCCAAATGCTGCAGCAGACGCTCTACAGTGCAAGCAACCACTCTATACTCTGGTCCAGGAGCTCTCGATACCGAGCCCTTTTCCCCATCCAAGCAGTTGGATATGGACATTGCACCAGATGATGTGGTACCGCGCCGCTCTCCTTCATCAGCCTCTCAATTCTTTTCAGATAACCACTCTTCGACATCCAATAAATCTGAGGCACCTGGGGCAGTTGGCCAAGGCCCATCTTCTCAGCCTTCTCCAGAGGACTTCTCTTCTTACGCGCAACTCATGCACATGGCCAAAAACCTTCAGCTTGATGCACAGATTTCACAACAGGAAAGGGACCTAGTCTTCCAAGACATGGAGCAGGACAAGGCCTCCCCCCCTAGCCTAAGTCTTATTCCAGCCCTCTTCGAACTGGTCAAAACCTCATGAGACAAAGCACCCACAATGGCCCAAGTCCCTCACAAAATAGAGCACCACTATAAAACCCATGGGTCGGATTCTGATTTCCTCACTAACCATCCGTCACCCAACTCCATTGTGGTCAAAGCCACCCAATACAAATCTTGTACCAGATGATCAGCTACACCCATTGACAAAGAGGGTAAGAAGACAGACAGTTTGGGCAAGAAGCTCTATGCCTTTGCTGTCCTTTTGATCAAAATAGCCAATTACCAAGCAGCCATGGGCACATACCAAAAGCATCTTTGGGACAAAATAATCCCTATGCTTCAGACTCTGCCTGATCCTTCTAAAACGGAAGCCCTCAACGTTTACGAAGAGGCTAATACCCTGACCAGACAACAGAGAATTTGTTGCAAAGCACACAGCAGACATCGCCTCTAAATCCATGCTAACAGCGATAGCCATGCATGGCTCAGAACTGCCAATATCCTCGATGACACTAAAACAAAAATTGAGGATTTATCCTACAATGCAATTGGACTGTTTTACTCAAAGACTGACGAAATCATGGATAAACATTCACAAAATGAGGAAGACTGTGAAGTCTTATGTACCATACCAGCCGTATAGGTACCAGAAACAGGTCTACAAAAAGCCTCAATACCAATCTTCCACTCAGTACCAATCTTTTCGGTACAGTAAATAACAGCAGGATCAGACCTATCAGACCCAAAAGTCCACCGCTCCGCTGTTCAAGCAGCAACGCTTTCACAGCCTCAAGCAGTCCTTTCGCAAGACTCAGCACAGGGGTAAGCATTTCTCCTAATCCCCTACGTACCACCAGACTGTTTCCATTCCTTCAAGGATGGCAAACCATCACCACCAATAAATGGGTCCTTAATATCATTCAGAGGGGTTATCTGATTGAATTTTCATAGACCCTGCCACCAAATTCAGTTAGAACAACTCCCTTCTCCATACCACTCCATTTGGAAATTTCAACACTCCTGTCCAAGGAGGCCATAACCAGGGTACCATCCTTGGAATCCAGCAAGGGTTTCTTCTCGCGCTACTTTGCAGTCCCCAAGAAAGATGGCAGCATAAGACCCATTATGGACCTTAGAGACCTCAACCGATACATCCTATACAAGAAATTCCGTATGCTGACTCTTGACTCCATTCTCCCTCTTTTGTCTCAGGGAAACTGGTTCGTCACCATAGAATTACAAGACGCCTACTTCCACATCTCCATCCACCCGTCTCATCAAAAATTCCTCCAGTTCCGGTTCCACCACAACACCTACCAAGTCATCGCCCTCCCGTTCGGGCTCTCCACAGCCCCTAGGACATTCACAAAATGCATGGTCGTGGCATACCTCCATACCAAGGGAATAAAAATATTCCCTTATATCGGCGATTGGCTTCTAGTGGCAAAATCCTACCGCGAAGCAGTCTCTGCCACAAATTTCACCCTCGACATCCTAAAGAGGCTCGGGTTGAAAATCAACGAGAAAAAGTCCAGCTTGATACCGTCCTAGACCGTCTCCTACATAGGAGTAACATTGGACTCGGTTTGCATGAGAGCTTTCCTACCGCCTCAGTGAATCTGCATCCCTCTGGATGGGGAGCACACTGCCAAGAGCTGAAGTGCATGGCCTATGGACCATGAACCAAAGAGCCGTTCACATCAACCATTTAGAACTGATAGCTGTCATCAAGGCTTTCAAAGCCTTCCTGGCCCGTATACATGGACTAGTGGTACAGTTGGTAACGGACAATACCACAGTGATGCACTACATCAACAGACAGGGCGGGACTCGGTCCAGGCCCCTCCTCCATCTGACTCTACATCTTTGTGAATGGTGTCACGTCCACCATATTTTGCCTCAAGCAATCTACATTGCTTCCAAGGACATTTCTCTGGCAGACCACTTGAGCAGGCTACCCACCAGAATGCACGAATGTACTCTAGACCAAAAGGTCTTCTGGACTTATGCAGCCGTTGGGGACAGCCCACGATAGACCTCTTTGCGTCCCACCTGAATACCAAATGCAACCGCTACTGCTCCAGGGTGGGCATAGACACCTCGTCCCTTGGAGAGGCCTTCCTCATACCGTGGTCCGGAGAACTAACTTACCTGTTCCCTCCGATACCGTTTCTCCTCAGGACCATAACCAGGATCATTCAGAACCAAACAAATGCAATCCTCATCAGTCCATGGTGGCCACGCCAACCCTGGTTTGCACACCTGTCAGAAATAGCAGATGAAATAATACACCTGCCTCCGATACCGTCTCTTCTCTCGCAGAACGATGGGGCCCTTCTCCATCCCGACGTCTGGTCTCTCCACCTGACGGCGTGGAGGATATCCCCAAGTTCCGTGCGGTCCTAGAATTTGAGAATTTGAGAATTTGCCCAAGCTGAAGGCATGATCACAGTACCGGCATCCCATCACACGGTACTTACCTTCTTACTTCATCTTTTTAACCTGGGACTACCTCACTCCACACTTAAAGTCTACATTTCAGCAATTGTGGCCCACCAACCTCCCCGATCGCGCTCTGCCAGACTCTTCTCTGACCCAACCCTTAAAAGATTTTTGAAGGGTCTACAGAACGTGGGACGTGGTAGCGCTGCAGGCTAAACCGCAGAAGCCTTTGTGTGCTGCAGGGTCAGAAGACCAGCAGTCGTAAGATCGAATCCATGTGACGGAGTGAGCTCCCGTCGCTTTGTCCCAGCTCCTTGCCAATCCAGCCCTTCGAAAGCATGTAAATGTGAGTAGATAAATAGGTACCACCTCGGTGGGAAGGTAAACAGCATTCCAGGTCTAAGTCACGCTGGCCATGTGACAATGGAAACTGTCTTCGGACAAACGCTGGCTCTACGGCTTGGAAATGGGGATGAGCACCGCCCCTAGAGTCGAACACGACTGACTAAAATGCCAAGGGGAACCTTTACCTTACCTTTACAGAACATAAGACCACCCTCGCAGCACATTGTACCGCAATGGTCTCTACCACTCGTCTTGGAAGCTCTTATCAAGCCTCCATTCGAACCCACGGTTACCTGCTCAGAGAAACTACTTTCCCAGAAGACCACATTTCTTGTAGCCATCACGTTGGCCAGAAGAGCGAGTGAGCTCGCCACGCTCCGTACCTCCAAATGCACCCGGACAAATCCACTCTATACCTAGATGTTTCCTTCTTACCAAAGGTGGTATCGGACTTTCAATCAACCACCCCATTGTGCTTCCAACATTGTTTCCATCCCCGTTCATGCCATTAGAGTGTAAACTTCATACCCTCGATGTCAGAAGGGCTCTTGCTTTCTACCTTCATCGTATTAAGCATGTTAGGTGCTCCCCGTGCCTTCTCCTGTGCTACCACGGACCACATAAGGGTGCTCCAGCTTCTCCACAATCAACATCCAGATGGATTGTCCAACTTATACAATTGGCTTACCAGCTTGCACATAAGCCAGTGCCGGACGGCCTAAAGGCTCACTCTACCAGAGCGGTCTCCACGTCGACCGCCCTACTTAAGGGCATTTGGCTGCAGAACATCTGCAAGGCGGTACATGGGCCAACCCGCTGTCGTTCGCCAGACATTACCGCCTAGACATTAGAGCCAAAAATGATGCAGCATTTAGAAGGGCGATACTGTCATCCTTGATATCGTGACAGCCCTCCTTCCGGTGAGTACAGCTTGCTATTCACCCAATTGTGTGCATTCACAGAGACCACTACAAAAAAGTTAGGCTACTTACCTGTAACTTTGGTTCTTCCAGTGGTACTCTGTGAATTCACACATCCCTCCCTTCCTCCCCTTTATCCGTCACGATACCTTGCTATCTGATTTCATATGGTACAGCGGATTCAGGGAACTGAAAGGAAGAGGAAGAGGCGGAACCTATATACCCTTGGGGGGGGGAGCTAATTGACTCTTTTTTCTATAGCTCTAGAATCTTCTGAGCGTCCTGCGCAGGCACAGGATTAACCCAATTGTATGTACCACTAGAAGAACCGAAGTTACAGGTAAGTAACCTAACTATTTTTCAGTGTCTACCACGGCCTTTGATATCTTTATGGATCTTCCTGCTAGCCAACATCTGTTACTGATATCAGTTATGTCATATCGAGTCACTTCTAGTTTATGGTAACTATAAATTATTAACTGAATGGTCTAGTTATTAACAATCCTGCTCATGTTTTAGAAATTCAAGGCCATTATTTCCTTTATTGAGTCAGTTCATCTCATGTGAACTGACTCAATAAAGGAAATTCAACTTTTCCCAATATTATTGTATCTTCCAGTGAGCCATTCTTCAGTACAATTTCAGTTTAGCCATTTTTGCTTCCTGAATGAGTTTGAACTTGGTTTGAGCTAGTACTCACTTATTTTCTTAACTCTAGACCATGGACTGGGATATGGGGCAGGAGGGTCTGTTCTGAGGTGGCTGTAGCCCTTTTTTGGTATATGTTTCAGGAGTTCTACTTGTAGTGGCCACATAGCATCTGAACAACACAGACTGCAATAGATTGCTTTTTTCCAGATGGAGGGTACCATTAGTGATAACACCAGTCTGCTTGTCTAAAAGTAATCAGTAACTTTTGAGTAACCAATAAATTCCTTTTGAAAATTAATTGCTTGGGGTTTCCTCAAGCATACTGGTACACTTCTTCCTTTGGTTCCATTTGTGTTGTTACTTACCATTTGATCCCTTTATTAGAGGGGTGATGCATTGTTCTGTATTCTGTATTACCATAAGCCATACTTCAAGGATAACTGGAGGGAAATGCACATTGGAGCACGTGTATGATCTCTTTTCATGTAACAGTGGATAACCACAGCTTCATCCAATGCTCTGGAGTGGTACTTCTCAACCAGAAGTTAATCTTTTTTGTATTTAAAAGACCTGCCAACTCAATCAGGAGAAAACAGAGTTATATTTCCTCATACATACATTAATCCTGAAATAACCTGTACTCTTCCAGTCAATGCTGTCAAGATGACTTTGACTTGTGGTAATCCTCCTAGGTTTTTCTAGGTATAGAATACTCAAGAGTGGTTTATCAGTCCCAACTTCTGTTCACACTATGCAACCATGCTGCTTGCCCAGAGCTGCATAGCTGCATCAGCCGCATATGCTCTGTGTGATCTTGGCTGGTCTCTCACTCAGGAGACATAATGGGGATTTGAATTTTTGACCCCTGGTTCTTCAGCCAGGTGCTCCCCCCCACACCCATTGAGTTTCACCAACTTAGAATAGACAGTGTAGTATGTTCCCCCATTATTCTAAGTCAGTGTTGTGACTGCTGTCTCACCTGGCAGAAAGTCATTCTCATCTGAATTGCTGATGTTTTGTATACAGTCAGACTTGAATTGGTGTCCTATTATTTCTGAGTAAGACATGTTAAGTTTTAAGGACAAAACCTTAATAATTCAAATAGTGTACTTATTTCTTTAATAAATTTATATGCCACTTACTATATCTAGGATGTAATCTCAGAAAAATGTATATAAACAGATAAAAGCAAATAAAAACTAAATAAGGTGGTGCGTGATATGAGTTTTGCATTCTTTCTAAGCAAGAAAGAGAGTTAATTGTTTGAACCTTCTCTTATGTAACCTTGCAAAAAAGAAAGTACAATGAGGAAAGTACAAAGCTGATTACCATCACTATCTTTTTGTGGTCTGTTCATTTGTGTTTTAGATAATTAGTCATCCTCTAACAAATTTCTCTGTAGGTATGGGACTTGACAGATTTTTTTTCTCCCACTACAGCTTCCAGAATTCACGAGGAATTGTCCCACCAAGAATTCTGGTAACTGTTGCAAAAAATATATATATTAAAAAATCAAAGAAAAGAAATGAAAGAAAAGAGTATTCAGAGGACTTTCAGAAATACCTGTGCTTTCCCAAATCTCTGTCTGGAGTGATAGTCATTAGGCTGAAAAAGAGGGAAAGGGATGTGAGTGGCTAAGCTTCATAGGAGTTGCAAGAGATTAGCGGACTGGCAGTCTTTTGAGAGGCATCTTGTACATAGCCTAATGAGCAGAGAAACTACCAGTTCCCTTAATCTCTTGCATTTCCTATGGACTTTACCCCAAAGAGTACTGTATAGTATCTGTTTCTGAAAATTGTTAACATTGCATTTAATCAATCTATTCTACTCAAATGGCTTTGTTCAGCATAGAATGACAACTATTTTATTTGTTCCAACAGTATGAGATATTAAATGAGATTCTTAACTGGCCACCCAAGATTTCCAGTAATGTCCCACTAGTTTAATATGGAAAGGTTATCTTGCCTAGCAGACGTCTTTCACTATTTCTTGCTGAGTTTGGGAGGTGCAGCCAATGAAACAGTGGGGTATCGCTTTCAGTTTTCACCACTGGCTAAGCACAGTTTGGCAGACTTTCTGGCAGGAAACAAAATAGAGTCTTGTGCTGCAGATTCCTATGAATAATTCCTCTCATAATCTACCAATTATGGATAAATCACTCTCGTATCTTAATAAGGGGCATGTCCTTCTCCAAAGTGTGTAGGAAATTTTAAAGAAAAGAAATTATGTTCATAATAATTCTAAATGGTTTGTTGTTAGTTTTGGGATTTATTTATTTTTTCAGGCAAACTTTTGACAATGATGAACACAGCAAGCAGAGGAGATAGCACATACTTTTTTAAAAAAATTAAAGCACTGTAAATAGCTGGATGCATTTCATAAAGAATCCTGCAGCCACTAGTTCTATCATAAAGAATTTTGAAGCCATTAATTCTTCCATCAGTTGGGGATCTTCACTCAAGATTAACAAGGGGGGTTGCATGCCCATGGTAGCTGGGAATGAAGCAAGTGATGTATGGAGCAAGAGCCTTCTCTTCCTGTTTCTGACACATGCTCCTTTATTTTCTCTTTCTCCTTCTCCAACAGGCTTCCAGCAAAGGCCAGCAGATGTCTCTTAAAATTATCCAGAGTCTCCTCTACAGTATAAACACCCCAACTGCTTTACACATATAAACTTGACTGTTGGCATAATCATCCAAATAATATATAGCGGAAGCAGTGAAAGAGGAAAGGCAAAAATCTATCATACCATGTTGCACAGGTAGGTTAAGAAATAACCTAATCTTATTTTACCTTACTAATTCTTCAATCTTGCATACACTTATTCATTGGTAAGATCCAGTAAATATAGTGGAACTAATTTTCAAATATTTGGGCTGCATATACCAAGCACTTAACCAGTGAATGAGAAAACGGTACTTACATATTTGTTCGAGTTAACGTGGATATAGAATTCTGCAAGAAAAATTATATGGATTTTGAGTGTGGTGTTAGAATATTTGCATCTTGTGAACCTTAACAAAGAAGTAAGAGTCAGCCTTCAGTGTACTGCATTCTGACAGAAAGGGTTGTCTTGTCTAGATAGTAAGTGGGCATGAAATACTATTTGATTTGTGTATATTTACAGAAAAAGTCATTTGTACAGTTGGTTTTGTTGTAGGGAGTCTTTTAGGTCTGTGACTGAGTACATGATTAACACAGGGCTAGATAAACTTTATATTCATTGTTTCTGCACATTTACTTGATCATTCTCTGTACAAGTACATGAATAATGAGACCAAATTTAAAAGCACACACAAAACCACTTATCTGCTGCTGTGTCTTCCCAGGAATATTATTTTCTTAAATAAGGAGAAACAAATTCTTGATATGGCACAGTGGTACATCTGTCTGTGAATACATTTACTTGAAAGTACCTTGAAGCAGCATTTGTAATACTGTACTTGTATGTGCATTCTTAAGAGCACAGCAACAAAGTTTGGTACCTCTGTACTCAACTTGGAAGTAGAACTACAGCCTAATAAAGGGCTTCACTCAGAATAAGAAAGAGATTGCACCATCTATATGTAGAGTGCTGGCCAGGTTTTACCCAGGACAAAATGGCTGGTATAGCTCTACCTAATGATGACACAAACTCTGAGGGGTGGGGAGGTGGAGATTCCTAAATCTGCTCTCGAACACTTCCTCTAGATCATGGGTTCCTAACCTGTTTCAAATTGTGACCCCTTTTCTAATAAGCAAGTACAGTGGTGCCTCGCACAACGATTGCTTCATACAACGATGAATTCACACAGCGATGGGTTTTTTTTTGAGGAATTTCCCCCATCGTTTAACGATGTTCTCTATGGGGGAATTTCACTTAACGATGTCCCTTTTTGCTCATTTAAAAGTGTCTTAAAATGTTTGAAACCTGTTTTAAATGCTTGGATTCCATAGTGCACCTTGTGAAACATGTGCAAACTTAATTTGGTTTTGTTCTGAGTCTTCATTAATTTTTGGTGATTTTTTTATTTTCCCCATTTAAATCAATTGAATGGACAGTTCAATGCATTTAAATAGGGAAAACAAAAAATCACCAAAAATTAAGGACGACTCAGAACAACACCAAATAAAGTGTGCATAGGGTTCAGGAGGTGGGCTAACGATTGCAAGCATTTAAAACCTGTTCCAAACATTGTAAGACACTTAAAAATGAGCGAAAAGGGACATCGGAAAAGACTTCAAAAGCACTGAAGCCGGCTTCAGTGCTTTTGAAGCTCTTCCGTTTTCGCTCATTTTTAAGGGTCTTACAATATTTGGAAGAGGTTTTAAAAGCTTGCAATCGTTAGCCCACCTCCTGAACCCTATGCAAACTTAATTTGGTGTTGTTCTGAGTCGTCCTTAATTTTTGGTGATTTTTTGAATTTTCTCTCATTGGAATGCATTGGACGGAAAGTTCAATACATTCCAATGAGAGAAAATTTAAAAAATCACTAAAAATTAAGGACGACTCAGAACAACATCAAATTAAGTTTGCATAGGGTTCAGGAGGTGCGCTAACGATTGCAAGCATTTAAAACCTGTTCCAAACACTGTAAGGCACTTTTACAGGAGCGAAAAAGGACTTCGCAAAGCCATTGAAATGTATTGAGTCGGCTTCAATACATTCCAATGGAGGAAACATTGTTTCACTCAATGATGTTTCCTATGGGTTTTTTCACTTAAAGACGGCAATCTGTTCCAATTGGAACGGATTAACCGGTTTTCAATTCATTCCTATGGGAAATGGTGTTTCACAGAACGATGTTTCACACAACGTTGATTTTTTTTTGAACCAATTAACATCGTTGTGTGAGGCACCACTGTACCTCCGATCACCACCTCTGCCACATTTATATAAAATGGCATTTTTAATGGTATAAAGTCATCCCTTCTCAGAAAATACAGTTTTTTTCCTCCTCCCAAAGGGCCTGTTTCTTATACATACATACACACACTCTAACTTTACTATCCTGCTTTGAAAAGTGAAAGAAATTATTTAACAAGGGCTATAGAACATATAAGGTGAGCTGTGACCACGCAGAAGAGTTTACAACCCTCTTGGAGGTCACCACCCCCAGGCTGGGAAATAGTGCTCTAGAGAGAGCCCTTTGCAGGGATCTGCACTAACTCCAAGGAAGTGCTACACTTGTATTTAAATAAAATATAATAATGTATTTATCTGGCATCTGAACATGAAAATAACAGGACTTTTGAGGTTTCCCAGTTCCAGTGGAATTAGATTTTCTTTTTAATACTAGGCTGGGTCATCTTATAATGCAGTTCTTGATTGTGACCACAGATTAAAATCGGGTGGAGTGAGGAGATAAAGAAATACTAGGCAAAACAGAAATAATTAACATTTCAGCACATTTCAAATGTTCTCCCCACTTCTTAAATTAGGGATGATCTTTGTTCTAAGACATTTGCAAACAAATGGATTGAATTGGTCATAGCAAGGAAAACTGCACATGCACTTCATTCACTTCCATTGTAATTCAGATAATGGGGGAGGATTACCGGTTATAGCAAAATTAGATATATAGATATGTATGAAGTTTTATATTATGAACAGAATTTGGCTATATTTACATGTATGTTGCTTCCACAGAGATGGGTTTTGGATAGAATTTTAATCGCCACTGCAGGATTTTACAAATAGTAAAAAACTTAGATCTGCATGTAGCAATTATAATAACTATTCCCAGGTAGCTCACTAAGACCCACAAATAAAATCCTGTTCAAGTTGGAAGGGCTGTGTTAGCCCCATTCCTGCTGCAGGGAGAAGTGTGTTAAGTGATATTGCATGTTCTTATCACCTGTTGTTAAAGTTTCTGGAATCCATTTCTAGACCACTATTTTAGGAATGCTAGGTTAATATGAAAGTAAGAGTACTATACGTGTAACATGTTTCGGCCAATATTAATAAATACATTTAAGAAGAAGGGCATTTCTATTGTTGATTTGCCTGTAAATTACGCACTTCTTGAACGTGCTCTGTTGTTTACCTGTAGGCAAAGGTAAATGTCCAGTATTCATTACCCTGTTTTGAACAGGAAATAATGTGAGGTAACCTACAAGCAGGAGCCTGTCTATAGCATCCTATGACATGTTCCGCACATTATAGCCAGAGGAAGAGCAACTGAGAGGTTGAATAAACCTCTCTTCCTCTGGACCTGGCAAATGGAGTAGGGATGCACCATGACCTGTTTGGACTTTTCACACAGAGTCAGAGCAATTCGACTCATTCTCAGTCTTTGAGAGAATTATGAAGTAATTATAGCCCACTTTTTAGTTAAGTATTGAATTCTCCCTTTTCCCTGTGGAATAATTCCAGAGAGATTTGTATTAACCTTGGGTGTACTTTGTAGGTTTACTAGTATCCCATTTTCTGTTAATGTGTGTTAAATTCCTGAACTAGGATTATATTTTAAGGAGCCCTTTATTATTAAAAGTATAAAAATATGGATTTGGAAGTCCTCTTACTTAAGAAGATGGATCAGCTCCAGATCAACCTAGCCCAGGAAGTTAAGCTAGTATTCTGAGAACCAGCAGGCTCTAGGTAGTCCACAGGAAATCTCTAAAATACAGTCCATCACTAGATTGAATTGACCTATGATTTTTTCCCAGTGAGCCTATCCATTTCCTTCATGCATGCTATGAAATGTACTTTTATTTAAATTGAAATATTAATAAAATATAGCTATTAATGTTTAATTAATTAAACATTGCTTGCAATTTAGAACTACAGTCTGTATATCTCAATTGGGGAGAGCATGTGAGAGAGGCTGTAAGAGGTTTATCTGGTACACCACAACATCCAGGACAGGATAGTGTTGGCATGAGAAGTAACCACATGATAACCTTCATCCCAGAACCTTTATTACTTGAACAGTACGGGAAGCAGACACAGGAAAGTAGTAACTCCTAATCATCAATACATTTTAAATTTAAGAACTAGCTTAGAAAGGTGGTGGTGATGAAATATTAATATTCACCTGTTGTGTAGTAAATTAAAGAAAGCAGTACAGTTTTAATACTTAATTCCAAGATGATAAATGAGAGATAGTTGATGACTTTGTTCAGATAACTGTCTGTCACTACATTAAATTAAATATAAATGACTTCTTCTATCATTCTGTCTTTCCTTCTTTCCTGGACAGTGGTTTCTGCTAGGAGGCAAAAATAAATGCTTAGATAACTTTCACGTTAATTTCTCCAGTGACTTCTAGCAAAAAAAAAAAAAAAAAAAAAAAAAAAAAAAAAAAAAACCAAGCCAACAGAGCACTCAGTCCCTGAGTTTCATAACCTTTTCTGCTGGTCCTATTTCAATTAAAGGGAAAATGAAGTACTAAAGATTAGCTATTGCAAAACATCTTACGTGGCAGCATGATGATTTGCATGTGTTACAGAAGTCCAGGAAGTGACCATCGCCTGCTTCATGCTGACACATGTTTATGTGCCCTTTAAAGGACTTTGGGAGGAGAGAGAGAAAAAATTAGCTTGTTGCATTTATTAAAAAGAAAACAACTAATAGGACCATTGCGAATAGCTACAGCTTCTGTGAAATGGAATGTTTTTCACATAAATGCATGATACTCTGGATTGGATCCAGTGAAGTGCTGTACTTTATTGTATTCTTGAGTTAGAATATACTTCCAGGAGAAAGGAACTTGGTTGTGTACCGAATGAACTTAAAAATAATCTGTGTATTAGGATGGCCAGCTTACAATGAATGGTAATTTTACTCTGCTTTCCTTAACAAGCTCTGAGTCTGAATCTGCCAAGGTGGAGCCTTTCCTTACAGCACTATTAACTTTTATATTGATTTTTTTCTTCTAAGCCATATTTACTTGCAGGTTTTCTTCATCCCACTATATAACTTTTATAGCATGATTATGTCAACGACAAGGGACAATTTAGATGATGAGATTTCATATGTTTCATGTAGCATAGAGATGTCTTAGCTTGTCTAAAAGAATAGGAACCTGACATATAAGGAAGTCTGAAAAGTGTTAATGAAGGGGGGGGGTTCATAAAGCAAAAGCATGAAATAATGTTGTTTAATCATTATTGTTTTTGTTTCAGTAATTCTTTAAAATTAAGAACTGAAGAAGTTACTCATATTGACAGTGGATGAACACTCCAGACATATGCACCTGTTAGTTAAGAAGAATAAATTGATAGATAGTGCACCACAACTGATTTTTTTTTAAAAAAAGAGAAACTACTGTATTAGGGAACATTTGGAGACGATTTGTGACCAACACTTAAAAACAAAAACAGAATTTCAGTTTAATCCAGTAAAGAAGGTGAAGCTAATACACAAAAGAAGAAAGATAGAATGAGAGTTGAAAAGCATAAGAATGAAAGATAACTATTGATGATAGGAAAAAGGAAACAAAGAAGAATTATATGAAAGAAAGCTTTGATATAAGACTAATCTACTCATGTGGCTTTGGAAGAAATGTAAGATAGGAAAAGAAAGATGAACTCCAAATGCTATTTTAAACAACAGAACACTGCTTTTTCTGAATATACACACTGAGAAGATTAAAAAATGGGTTAGAAGACAGGAACAAACAAGAGGGATATACATTGAGTAAGAAATGAAGATGAGAGAGTGCAAAGGAAATGGAGAACAAATTTAGGAAAACTAAGAACTACATCTGTACTTGAACCTAAAATAGAAAAAGAGATCAAAGAAGAAACCAAGGAAACACTGGTGACAAGAAAGCAAAATTGCAATACAGGAAGCTTCATCAAGAAACTTGTATCAATGAGCATTATATATTTGGGGGCTTGTAGTTCACCAAAGAAATAAGTGAGAGATTTTTGGATAGCAAATAGGTATTTCCAGGCAATAATGTGTAGTAAGACCATCATTCTGGAAAGTGCGAGGAATCATGTCTAAAGTATACATTCCTCTGTGTTCCCCCTCCCATGTGTGGAGGAAATGAAGACCCCAAAATATCTTTCAGAAACAATAATAAAGGAGAAATACTCGGGCTTGTTTGAGAAAAACACAGGGATACTATTTCCTTTGTTGTTTCCTTTTTATTTGCCCAAACGTGGTAAATTCCCTTCTGTCCTTCATCCCACTTTTCTTCCTCAAGATGAAAGAATGATGTGGCAGCCCCAGAGGTTCCCAGATCATGGACATTATTTGCACATCTTGTCTTTTATTAGTGGTTCTCTGAGCTTTTGGCTCTGCAGAATGACCACTGAATAGACTGAAGAAGGAAGCTTAATTCTTTCCTGATTGCACCTTCACCTTTGATGCCTCTAACTTCAGTTATTAAGTAACAATATAGTATAATAAGATGGTATGCCAGGAACACAAAACAGAACTTGTCAACATTTGAGATTCCAACTCTTATCCTTTTCAGTAGTGTTGAAATCACCATTAAGAAGACAGGAGAATGCAGAATAGAACATTTAGTACAAGAATAAGCAAAATAATTAGCATGAAACTGAAAAGCATCCAAGAATAAGAAAGGAAGTTAACTTTCAAGTTAAAGTGTTAGAAAACAAGTGCCAGAAAAGTGATTGAAACAACACAGAGATAAAAGAGGATAAGAGTAACACAAAAATAATAAGAAGTAAAAGGAAAAACATGAAAAGGTAAGAGAAAAGAAAACAGAGTTAAATGGGAGAAGGCAAGAAGACCAAGCAAAATCATAGTGGGAGTTCACTTCCAAATGAAGAGTTCCATATCTTAGTGAGCACAAGAAATGAAATAAATTGAGATGGGAGACTATAAAATATGGCCCCTTTTTCTGAATGGCAGTAATGTGCCAGTAATTTAAATGTGGTATAAACAGTATTGAGAGGAGAGATATAGGAGATTCTGGGGTTATGCAAGATGTCATTAGCACCCATGTTTTTAAAAGTCACAGAAAATGGCAGAAGATGAGTAGAAGTAGATGGCCCAAAAGTAAAACTGTAAAATGAGTGCTAAAATACTAAACTGTCATGAACATAAAAATGCATGGGGATGCCCCTGTCCTTGACATGAAGCCTGTAACTGGAAAATACAGAGCCCCCAAAAAACAGCCATTATGATGCAGTGGATAAAGTGATGGACTAGGACTCAGGAGATGTGGGTTAAAATCCCTGTTCAGCCATGGAAGCTCACTGGTTGGTGGCAATAGAAAAACCACACCCCTTAAATATCTAACTCCTATTAAAAACTCTATTAGACGTGACTTGTTGACACATAACAAGAAAATACTACCGAAGATTTCATCTTACAATTGAAATAGGACATATCTTTGTACAATAGGAGATGTGCAACAATTGTAATTTGTACCATTTTCTCAAGAGAGACATGATGAGGAAGCAAGGGGGCTCAAGAGGGAAACTTTTAATCTCCATAAACAGCTGTGTGGGATTTCTAGACCTCTGCATCTGGTGGGTGCAAAAAGGCAGTCCCAAATGATTGCATGTTTTACAGTAACCTGTCTAAGGCAACCATCTTTGATAGCAGTGTATCTCAACAAAGGTGAGCATACGCAGCTTCTGACAAGTTGATATTACAAAGCAGACTTGCTTATTAAACAGCTTGTCCTCAAAAGTGATGATTTAATTATGGCTAGGTTGTATCTCTACTACACAGCTATAGGTGTTTTATACCAGCCTAACTGCCATAGATATTTCCTACAGAATTGTGGAACTGACAGTTTGGTGAGGAACTTCAAATTTTGTTAGAGAGCTACCATGTTTCCCTGAAAATAAGACAGGGTCTTATATTAATTGTTGCTCCAAAAAAACACATTAGGGCTTATTTTCAGGGGATTTTTTGATGTACAACAATGTACATTTATTCAAATACAGTCATGTCATCTTCTGGTTGCTGGACAATGCTGCACAATAGTGGAGGGCGGGGTTTCACTTAACTGGGGCTTATTTGGGGTAGGGCTTATATTACGAGCATCCTGAAAAAATCATACTAGGACTCATTTTCAGGTTAGGTCTTGGCGAGATGTTACTAATAACAGCTGCATGCATCATGCGAAGCCGGGTGACTGGACCAGGATGGTTTTGGGGGAGGGAACAGACTTCACGCTTCAAATTCATATCCCTAGGGACACTAATTTCATTGTTCTTACTGTATAAATTGATAAAGAGATACTGCAAACATTTCATCTTAATAAAAATGAAATCATGGTGTGGGAATGTTCATTTTATAGTGTTCTGAATTTTTTAGATTTACATATATCTGTGTAGAGTTGCAGTATTTACTTATTGTAACAATAATGGTATACAGGTATTATATAACCAAAACAGGCATTCTCTTCCAGGAAGCACAAAGAACATTATAATGCTTCGGTAGTGAGAATGGTACCAACATAAGTGTGTGTCTTCTTCTGGAAGCTGGTTTCACATGGTGGCTTAGATTTTTCCATCTCAGTATCTAGCACCATTTGAAATCAGTGTTCTAGGAGCAAGAATTACGGCACTAGATTTGCAGACGAACTGGACTCAACAACATAGTAGTCACCAAATGGTAAAATCTGATAGTTTTTATTGCCTTTCTAATAATAGAGTGTCTGAAGCTGTAATTTATGTTAGTTTTAGAGTACAACAATATTTATGGTAGCATTTTGAGATGAGCATGAATTAAAAAATGAATCACCAAATCTGTTCAGATATTGCTAATTCATTGATTCATATGAATCAGTGCCCCCCAACAAATACAAATCAACAAATTTTAGTGATTTTGATTCATCTATCTATTTGGCTATAAAACACCCCTCCAGCTATTTAGAGACACCAAAATTGCAGATAAGATTCCTCTGATTCTCCTCTACAATCCCTCCATGTGTGGTGAAGACTGGGTTTCAGATGTACAAATTATACACCCACAAAGAGGGCCCCCCAGGAAAGTTTCCCCCAGGCACCTAGAGACACCAAAAATCACAGAGATGCTTCTACTGACTCCCCTATACTATCTCTACAAGTTTGATGAAGATTGGGTTTCCCCAAGCCAGCTGCTAAAGGGCCGATTCCTGGGAGGATCCACTTTATGGGTGTATAACTCAGACCAAAATCCAAACTTTGGTCTCCTGGAGGGAACTTGCCTAGGGGAGCTTACTTGTGGGTGTATAACTCAGACATCCAAAATCCAAACATCACCAAATTTGCAGGGCTTGTAGAGGAGAAGCTTCCTTGCAAATTTGCTGTCTCCGGGTGCTGAGGGAGGCATTTTTACAGTTGTAAAGTAAAAAATTAAGTGACAAAGCAATTTGTCAGAAAAAAATGTATAAAGTTGTAATTTGTGATTCTGATTTGTACCCATCTTTAGTAGTATTGCCATTGTTTGTGTGTGTGTGTGTGTGTGTGTGTGTGTGTGTGTGTGTGTGTGTGTGTGTGTGTGTGTGTGTGTGTGTGTGTGTGTGTGCGCGCACAGAATTTGAGTTGTAAATTAGGCCTCTTGGAAAATCAGTAGTCCAGTGAGCACTGTAAGAATTAAAATGTAATTCTGTGGACCCAAGCAACACAGAATAAATAAGAAATCCCGTTTTACGTTTGGAAGCAATGGTTCCAGTCGCAGGAGCTCCATCTTAGATTTTCAGGCCTCCTGACCAGGATCCCAGTATCGGGGAGGAGAAGCAGGACTTCTGTATTGATGCAAAGCATACCCAATCCTCATTCATCTTTCGTTCAGGGGAATACTTGCACTAGCCATGTTCTAAATAAACTAAAACCAAAAATAAGAAGTGTGGCAAATTGCCCCTCTCTCCTGCAGTATTTTCACCCATGTTCTTTTTTTTCTATCTTCCTATAGTCCTAGACAGCACACAGTTTCAGGAAGTGGATGAGAAAAGGGAATCATATGTGCATGAATTGTTACACCACTGACTCCTTATCTAAGGGGTACATGAACAGAAGCCTGCTTCTGAATTGGATTTATACTTAGTCATGTTTACAGATGATCTGTTGGAATCAGTGGAATTTAAATTCACAGTGACTGTTTGTCTAAATGATTTCAGTGGGGCAACTCAAGTATAGCAGAGTGAGGATCCAGTCCATGTTACATAGAATCTTGCTAGATCACAGTTAGATTGCTGGTTAAGAATGTTCTGATATCTTCAAATTTGTATTAGCCTTAATAATACAAAAATAAAAATAACATCATGAATAAGGAATGTTAGATGCATAGATGTGGAGTTGGAATACGTGTAGATGATATTTACTTCCGTAATTGTTGAATAAACCCTGTGGCTTCTGAATGGCACAGTTCTAAGCAGAGTTTAGGATTACTTTTCAAAGGTAGCTTTCATGGTACTTGCTTCAGTAGATACCCCATTATCATTGCCTGGATTTCAAAGTTGCACTCTTATCACATGGCTTTATTATTTAAAGTGAACTGGTACATGTGTTCTATTTTTTAAAAAAATCTGATAATAAGGGTCCCATATCACTTGAAGCAATGCAGGTCCCTCTCTCTTCCTTCTCTACTGACTTTAGCACAGCTCTGGAACATATCCAGGCCACAGGTAACCTTCACAAAATGCATGAAGGCAGTTATTGTGCTCAAGGGAAGTTGGATACAATACCTCCCACATTGCTTTTGCAGTGTAGCTGGTTGTTGGGAAAGGCATATAAGTCATCTGTACTCCTTGCTCATGTCTGAAACCCTATTGCTTAGTATAGAAAGTCATGCTAGAGTAAGTCCATTGAATCAGTGGGGATTTGGTGAATCAGCTCTGTAAGTTCCCTTGATTCAAATGGGCCTACTTTAGCAGCAAGTTACTATACTAAAGTAAGTCACAACTAGAGTAGGCTATTTGAATCTGTGGCTCACAAAGACCACAAATTCAGTAGATCCACTCTAGTGAAACTTAGACTTATGTTAAGGAACAAGACTTTAGCCAATGAGTAATGGTAAAAATATTAACTTCTAATGAGCTATCTCTGAGGTTACGGTCATAAGCATATGGGTAAGTCTCTGCAGTTACATTTGATATCAGATGCTTTCTGCTTACATATATTTGCTAACATATACCTTTCAGAGGTAGCGGTATATTTTTAATTTAATTTTTTATTCAATTCACATTGTTCCTTTCCATTGGGGACCACTTCCATCCCTGTGTTTAGATGTAAAAAACCCCACTCATTTGCACCTAAGAGCAACCTATCTTGTAAATTGTGGGTTCTCACCCTCTAGTGACTTCATTTTAATTGTTCTCCTTCCCTTACTGTTGTATGTGATGCAGTTCTGGAAAAAAACACAACTCACAAACAACAACAGATGGCTTGTAAAATGGACAAATCAAGACATTTTGGAGAGTACCTGTTTCTATTTGCATCAAAACAATGCATATTCCAAATTCTAACAAATATGGAACATTTCAATTTTACTTTTGGTAATTTAAAAGGTGATTATTCAAAGCTTAATTAGAATAAGTCATGCAGTTAGGGCTGGGGCACAATGATCAACATTTATGTAACCTTCATGCTTGCTTCTTTCAGATTCCTTCATAGTGTTTTATAGGATTTAACACTTCAAAGACTAATGAAAACGTTGTAGCACAATATCTGGATGATCTGCAGGCATTTTTTTTTTACAGCCAGTGTGGACCTGGGAAAACATCTCTTACACAGGCTGACCGATTTCTCTTGGTGTTCAGAGTCTTAGTTTTTGTCTAGCACCATTTGAAATCGGTTATGATGTAGGGGGGAAAGCATCAGTGGAGGAGTCGTCTATGATATAAAGATGCTCTCAGCTGAAAAATTATTCCACATGGTGCCTTTCAAATAGTGATACAAATAGTTTTTTGTTTCTCTTGTGTGGGTAAGTAGTCAGTTATGCATCATAATTCCTCAGTTATTTGCAGTTTCTATTGCCTGTAAGCACTTCACTATCTAAAATCCACTAACTGTATTACTGCAACTGCTTGGAGATATTAGTACCTTGCATTAGTTACATTTATATACCACATCTCCTCTAGTGTCCAAAATGGCATATAAGGTGTTTCTCTTCCTTGCCACTTTACCCAACAAACATCTAATAGCAATGTAGCTGTGGACATCAGAGTATTTTGCAAATTCACCCCTATCACTAAAACTGTTAATTTGCAAATATTACTGAAACAAAAAGTTATAAGGTGGTGGCATCACTACCCCAATACTTTGGGGCAGGCATCTAGGGTCTTGCAGTACTGTGGTAAGTCAAACAGGTCTCTCATCTTTATTTAGGAAAACAAAAATACAAAGGGAAAACTGGGGAACAAATATGGAGCAAAACTGTATTTCTACTTTTTTACATATCCATGTGTCCCAAGTTTTATTTTTTAAAAAGGAGGAAATATCTTTCCTTGCCTTCTACTAACATCTGGTAAAGAGGAGAAAAAGCCCAACCAGGCAGCAGGAAAAGGAAAGAAAACCCAAGGAAGTATCTTTTCTTTTCGCTAATCCACCTACAGTATTTTCAGAAATGCTTAAGCAGTAAAACAAAGAAATCTCTACCTTCCTGCTGCCTGACAAAACGGGTGATGGTAGCAGTGAGCAACCAGTATAAGACAGAAGCAGAGTAGCTAGGGTGGGATGCCCCTCCTGGACAATAGACCCAGGATTCCCCCAGCAGCACAAGTGGTTCAAGATAAATACAGTATGAAACCATGCTAGTATATAATTGGTTGTCTTGCCACACTTAAAATTTCTATGTTCTTTTCTCTAGGAAAAGTAACTATGTAACCAGATAAGATTATATATAACATCAGAGAGATAATTCCCACACAACAATGGGCTCAAGTTATAGGGAGCCAAGTTTTGGTTGAATATCAGGAAAAACTTCCTGATATTCCTGTTAGAGCAGTATGACAGTAGAACCAATTATCTGGAGAGGTGGTGAGTGCTTCAACATTGGAGACATTCAAGAGAAATTTAGACAACCAGCTGGCAGATATTCATTGATCTGTCTTCCTGCATTGAGTAGGGGGTTGGACTCGATGGCCATTTAGGGATCCTTACAACTTCATAATTCTGTGATTCTATTCTATGATTATACCCTGCAAAGAGTGAGAGGAATTCTTTCTTAATAAGATCATGTGTGCACACCAGCGTAATAATATGGAAAAGAAACTGTTAAAAATGAGAGATTTATTTTCAGGAGAGGAAAGTTGAAGATTAAAAACTTGATCAAATAATCAGGTTCTGGGGAAATACGCACACCAACTATGTCACTCACTCCTCTAAATGGAAAAAAGAGTGGCCCTACTCGGATTGTACATTAAAAATATGTTGTAATTGCATTACAAGTTCTGAAAAATTACAAGAAATTAGCATTTGAAATTGTTTACAACAGTAGAGGAAAAGGAAAATGTTAATATTTATGAGGAGTGTTCACTGATTCTCAGTACTAAATAGCAGCAACAGAGCAAAGGTGCATTGCTTGGGTACATGTGGAGATGGAACATCTTTGTATTGTAGGAGGCTGCAAAGACGGTGACAAGCTTGAGAGCCACCTAACCTCTGTCTCATCCATATGAAGCAAAATGACAGACCTGCTGTTGTGCAGTTTCAAGTCTCTTAAGAATTAGAACTTTCTTATTCAATTTGGTTGAATGAAGTGAATCTACTAGACTGTGACACCCCAGCTCTGGTGTCACAAACTAGGTATATAGCCTTCCTTCAGTGTCACCTAGGAACACAGAGTGGCTATTTTCTTTCACTGGTCACACAGACTATATATGCACCTTGCGTTTGAGTACAGGGTCAGTCTGGGACACTTGTTTGTGCACTGTCTGCATAGCTCAGTAGTTGGACTTTAAACTGCAGACCCCAAGGCTTATCGTCATTGAACTTCAGTATTCATTCTGAGCCCTCTTAGGTGAATTAGCACAGGATTTCATGGAGCTTGTAGGCCCATGAAAACGGGTCTGCTTTTCTGCACTGAGCAGCTTACTTATGATTTTAATGTGGAAATTAAGATCTAGCCTGTTACATAGTCTTACTGTTTCCTTATTAAGAAAAGTCCACCAAATCCACAAGAGTGGGGACATCATTAAGATAGTCTCTCCCCATGAGCTTATGGATCCAGTTGGTTTCTCTGAAATGCTGAGGTATTTTGGAGTTGAACACAGCACATCATACCTCAACATACTGTTTTATATAGTTGGTCTTTTATTTAGTCATGCTATTGACATTTAATCTTAGTGCATTTATTTTAACTGTTCTGTTATATTGCTTTTCTTTGATGAATTGTTAGCTTTTGCTCAGAACTGTTATAAAAATAGTTATCTTCTATAGACTCTAGAAAGTATTGGGGCTTGATTCAACTAATAATTATTCATTTTTATGGATAAACAAAATGCAAAATAAAATCATAAATGTTTGTCTGATAGAAGTTTAACAAGCTTGGCACTAGATGGCACTGTTATTTTATTTCTGTATGTATGTTTTTTCCCTTGATTGTAGTACAATTTCTTCATAACCTACTAGAAACAAAACAAAACAAAATAAAAAGCAATACAACCATGTATATTTCCTTTGGTAATCATTATAAAATCTCAGGTTCATCAAATCACCCCAGTATGTCTATCCATATATCTTTATATGATGATGGTGAATATATTGTTACTGTGATTACTGATGTTTAAAAAAAAACCACGGTTCTCCTAAAAATAGAGACCCCTAGTTCCTAACCTTGGGTCCCCAGTTGTTCTTAAACTGCAGCTCCCAGAAATCCTGGCCACCATAGCTGGTGGTGAAGGCTTCTGGGATTTTTAATCCAAGAACATCTGGGGACCCACATTGGGGAACCACTGCTCTAGACCAGGGGTCCTCAACCCCCGGTCTGCAGCCCGGTGCCAGTCCGTGGGCTTGCCAGAACCGCACTACTGATACAGATCTCCACCCCGCCCCCACATGCACGCACAGGGGGGGTTGCGCTCGCAGCGGCATGTCAGAACAAGGAAGTAGGTCAACTGAAGCTTTTATACTAGACTAGCGTGACTCCGCCCCCGGAGAGGCAATTGCAGCTCCCACCATGCCACATGAACAGCCTGCGCCATTGTGAGGGCAAGGAGGCAATGGTGCGTCATGTGGTATGTGATATAAAAAGGGGGAGGGACATGCCACCCTATTATCGCCACGCCAAGCCTTGAGGGGCAGGTGGTGTGTCTGATCAGGTCTTGTTGCCTGCCAGAGCCACTGCCACCAGCTTCGTGCTCTCTCCCCTCCCTGCCTGAGGCACGGAGCTGCTGCTTGAACACCATCCCCTCTCTTGGGGACCCCGGGCTTCACCCTGCAGCCCCGACCTGTGCAGAGGGAAGGGAGGAGGGGGAACCGACTGGCAGGCAGACGGTGGGTGGACAGAACCACCCTACCCGCTGAGAGGCTCAGCTTGGCTGCCTTGCAAGGGAGGGCATGTCTTCTGAAAGGCAGGGCTAGGGGGCTTTTTGTGGATGGAGAAGGGAGGCTGGAAACAAAAGGCTGAGAGGCTATTTCACCAAAAGTAGCCAGAGGTTTGGGCACAATAGGTTCTTCCCACCGTCATGCATATGTAGAGAAGGATGACATTTTATTCCTCTGTCCTTCCCTGAAACAAATGCTTGCTCATGAGGTGCGGGAGGGGGATATTCTTTACGCTGCAGAGCTAGGGGTGGTTGGGGATTGTCACTTATGGGTGTACTCACTTTTGTTGCCAGCACTTTAGACATTAATGGCTGTGTGTTGCGTTATTTTGAGGGGACAGCGTATTTACACTGTTATACAAGCTGTATATTCACTGGTTTACATTGGAGCCAAATGTCATTTCTTCAGTACTGTCACATGAAAAGATATACTAGAATATTTATGGAATGTGAGGGGGGTACTCACTTCTGTGATATTCTGCACATATATGAACAAGGCTAAATCAAAGTAAATAACACAGAATATAAGAATCAATAAAAATGCAACAGTAGCTTGTCCATAAAGACAATTGAACTGAGTTATCTTAGAATATAAGAATGAAGTTCAGCCCTTTTAAAATTGCCACCGGCCAAGATAGTCACAGGAAATGAAAGTCTGGTAAAATAAGGTGGCAAGTTTCTACCAAAAGAAGACAGAGAAAAGAACCCAGCAGACAGCACTGTTTGACATAAAAATGTTAATCCCATCCAGCTTTCCACAATAAATCAGAGACTACATCAATCCTCTGATTGAATGCCAAAGTAGAACTCTATTTAAAGCTAGTTTACTGGAATCCTGAAGATCTATGGAGCCAGGAGCACCAGAATGTAAACAATATTCACATGGAGAATCAGCCAATCCTTATTTTGGGTTCATGAAGATGTTCCTAAGATGTAAGCAGTTTCCAAAGTCAACAACACAGAGTAAAGTAATTCAATTAAAACAGTAATAACTAGCCACATCTCACTTACCTTGAAAGCCCTATCAGGGTTGCCATAAGTCAGTACCAACTTTACACCATATTAGAAAAACAACATACAGCAACGTGCATTCACCTGACACTCAGAACTAAGGCTAATCAATGGACTTTTGTTTTTATTATGAAGCATAAAAAGCTGCCTTGTTGACAAGTAATTTGGTCCATCTTATTCGTATCATATACTGTACACTGATTTCAAACAGCATGCCTTTCCTATTTCTGCCAGGAGCCGCAAGAAACAGTATGGGATCTACTGCACAAAAAGAGTCCAAAATCCTGTTGCCAGTTTCTAAAGGAGAACTGCATATGTCTTGGTGGGAACTTGCCCTTGTTAATACAGTGCTGTTTGCATTCCTGGTTGTGTGGCAAATCCTGCAACTGGGCATGTACAGTACTCAGAAAACAACCAGCACTTTATTAATGAGCAGCAATCTGCCACCAAGATGGATGCTGGACAACCCCTTCCTTAGTTCAGTGTTTGCCATGCATGGTACAGATTGTCCAGACTAGTAATTGCATAAGGACTGTTGCATAAGATAGTTTACACCCTCTTTTGACATTTATATTTTTGTATCTGCCGTTTGCCACCAAATTACACAGAGCATAAAAAGAACTTCCCATTATAGTTCAGCTTAGCCTGAAATCCACACAGGAATTCTGCATCACTACTTCAGCCCCAAACTGAAGGGAAGCAGCAGCAATAATTGGAAAGAAGGGCAAAGCAATACCAGGCCTTGTGAAATACTGTGTTTTTGTCTCTGATGTAGCACAAGCCCTGTGCTTATCCTAAAACCCACTAACAGGTAGAGGGACATTTTATGTTTATTATTAGCATACTGAATTTTCTGCTTAGATGTGAATTCTGAGGGGAACCTAAAGCTCAATTTTTGCAGTGACTTGGTGCTACCTTTGAGTGTTCCATCCAAAACATAAAGACACACCTGAATATCCTTTCAAGCTGATGCCATGTTTATGGAAAACATTTATCTGAAGATATTTCAGTCTTCAAATGTTTTCACCACTAAAAAGAGGAAAGAAAATCTTTGACATTCTGCAATTCAATTCACACTGACCCAATTATTAGAAATCCATACAAGAATTCACCAAGAGAGTCAGCTCTTTCCTGCTGTGAAAAAGGGCAAAGGTTTTTTAAAAATAGTATACCATTTGTGCTAATTAACACAAAGTTCATTACCCTGTTGCTAGTGTTGTTAATTGAAACTGATAAGGTAAAGACCATTTGTTTCCTCATTTTAATTCCTTCTCATCCCACTCATTACATTCCACACCCAAGTGTGACATAATCTTCCATACGGAGGAGCACTCGTGTCCCTGACTGCAGTACACAACGATGCCAAATAAAAACATGTTACATTCTTTGTTGTTTTTGATGTGACAAACTAACAGTTACACCCATACAGACACCCTTCAAAATTGTTATTCATATCCAATGGAAATCCAAGTGGAATGAACCAGAGACAGAAATCTATATTTTAAATCCATGCTTGAATGATTTTAAACTGCTTTGGGAGCCTTGGAGGACAGAAAAATGATAAATGAATGAAATACGAATTCCAAGTGTTTTGTGACTTCCATCTCGGGTGGAAGTTTACGGAGCCTTGATTATGTTGACAACGACCATGTAAGGTAGTGGAACGAATAAAGAAACGTTGAGTTTGCAGCTACTTCAGGTTCTTACTAAATCGATAGCTAAAATATAATCTGAGACGGGATGGAGCAGTGTATTACTTTAATAGCGCTTCTCTCGATCTCTGGGTTTACATTCCACACTCGCAACACTTCCCAACAAAAGCCCAATTCACAAGTTCGGAGGTACAAAGCGCAGGCGCGATCCCCAGCGAGGAGAAAATACAAAACGCTGCATCTCCGTTCGATCAGTGAATCTCGGGATTGCTTTGGAATAGAAAACAGCAACAAGCGGCGGATTCCGCCACATTCTTTCGAAATCGCGTGTTACTTTGTAACTAAAAACAGATTTTTTTTTCTTTCCCCCAAACGTTTTAAAAACAGCCCTGCCAATGCAAAGATAGTGTGTACCCCCCATCTTCCAAACCCCTGGAGCCTCGTCCACTGAATCGAACAGGTTTGGAGCCGGAGAAATGTTTGCAAAAGCTCTGCCAACCGTCAACTATTCCCTGCCTGCTGGATGGCGGGCTAATGTCAAACGCAAAAACAGCAGTGATGTGCAAAATCTTCAATATCCAAAATAGGGAGGTGTGGCTCCAGGTCATTCAATATATCCCAAGAATATCACCCAAAGCATAAAATTACCGGTGAATTGAGGTGAGCGGTTTGGGCTTCCGGTCCCCGATGTCCCCCACACCCTGCATCACGCTTGCCTGCTGCAGATGAATGCAGCCCGGCACATTCCGTTGCCTTGTTTGCAGAGATATATATATATATATATATTTACACATCTGCAGAATATCAGAGACTACATAGATAAATCTCAACTATATTTAGAGCATTAGAAGACCCGAGTCTCTGATACTCTGCATACTTACATGCACGTATCTGTAAACAAGGCAGTGGAATGTGCAGAGCTGCATTCATCTGAGCGCTAGACTGAATCCGGGAATATATATAGTGGATATATATATTCACCTTAGAGACTTCAAAGACCCGAGTTCGGCAAACCAGGAACGCCCGTCGTGACTTTCTTCTTTGCCAGGCTGGACCTGGAGAGACAGCGGCTCGTCTCGTCACGGCAGTCGGCCTCCAGCGTGGATTTCTCCCCTGACCAGCTTGCGCCAAGGGCGAACCTAAAATGTCCACTGAAGCAGACATCTCGGACGGTGTGGGACCCACCACTGACTACTGTCACCCCCATGAACAATTCCTCCCGCACGGACGCCCTGCCCGGAAAGGAGAGACGCCAATGCGGGGACCAAATGGGAGTGAGCAAAAGAGATGAGGGGAAAGCGGGATTAAGAGGCCCTACCTCAAACCCTCCCGAAGGGACACTGAGGCAGCAGCGTCATCAGTGGTTTTCATCCCCCAAAACGTCCAAGAAGCGCCCAAAGCGTCCGTTCCATGCCGAGAAAGGGCAACAGTTACTAACGGGATTCAATTCCGTCTGCGCATGCGGAGCCTCCAAAATAGTCCGTGAAGGCTAGGGATTCTGGGAGTTGTAGTTCAAAATTATCCGAGAGTGCGGGGTTGCGGCAAGCATTACCTCTCCAATGCATTTGTTTCCCTGTTCTTTATTGTTATTAAGCAACATGAAGGCTCTCTTTTGTTCAAGAAATTATCAACGCCAAACGCTTCGTGTGCCCTTGCAGAAGCAGCAGCTTAGTCCTATGATTCATATGTAAAATTTAAAAAAGTGCTCGGTAATGATTCTTAATTGGCCACCAAAATGCCAAAAAGTGGGGGAAAGGGCAAGCAGGGTGGCTCTTCTGGGATGTACAGTGGAGAATCAAACTCACAATCTCTGACTCCGCAGCCAAATACTTAACTGATTGAGCCCTATATATTTATCTATTAATTCTGGTGTTTCAGTAAGCCATAATTTATACACATATTAGGAAGTCCTCTTGAACAATGTGGTTTTCACTTGTGAATGCGGAAGAATGGGATTCCACCACTGGATGCCTGTATCAAGTGCCACCAAATCACATATTTGGGGGGGGGGGGATCGAGAAGATGCAGCCAAGCAATCCTTTTATTAGGGCCAGTTAAAATACCATAGCATTTCGGGGCCCATAGCATTCCATGAGGCTGGAGTTAATCAAAACAAGTAAGAGAAAGAAACCTGTATATTATTGCTCCAAGGCAACTTTGTACCCAATGTCTCCACTGATAATTGGGAACAATAAAAAAAATCTGACCTCTCACCTTCAAGTGTGGTGTAGTGAATATAGTGAAAGACTGGGACTCTGGAGAACAGGGTTCAAATCCCCACTTTGCCATGGAAACGCACATGGGGAGTGGAACTGATAAAACCACTCTTTAAATATCT
The DNA here is from genome assembly GCF_051106095.1 of Pogona vitticeps. Lineage (NCBI taxonomy): Eukaryota > Metazoa > Chordata > Lepidosauria > Squamata > Agamidae > Pogona > Pogona vitticeps. The sequence goes on from NC_135786.1 coordinate 46,488,103, forward strand.
CACCTATCTTGAAAGCCGCACCCACGACACCCATATTTTTCCTTCAGGCCTTTGATCTGATTCTGAATTTCTGGAAACATTGAGATGACCAATGTAAAAAAATATAATGGAAGACGAAAAGAGGACTGCTATGTTTCAGATGCACTAAAGTAGCCCTTTTATTCTTATGTTGTTTTTGTCATGTGCTGTCAAGTCACATTTTCATGACCCTAACAGATTTCAAGTAACAGTTCACCTCTGCTAACCACAAGTTTCCATCACCAAATGGGGATTTGGACCCACAATCTCTTGAGTCCTTGCTCCACACTCTCACATTGTACTGAATCTCACTCTTACATTACAATGAGATAAAATCCTGTATAAGAAAACTAATCTTAGAACAAATTAAGCTGTAACTTATCTACCATGTTTTGAATTTTAAAAAAACTCCAGATAAAATTCATAGAAAGATATTTGCTTCTTGTTGGATATAACTTATTAAAGGACACTAAAAAGTGCAAAGTGACACAACATCTAGGCATCATTTGAAAAAGATTTAAGATTTTACATGAAAATATATACTTTGTTTCCCACACAGAAATATATAATAAAAATGTAGTCTTTGATTTATACATGCAAAATTATCTTCAGAACTGTACACAGTTTGTCTCCTGTAGCTTTAAAGTAGTCCTTGCAAATCAAGTACCTAAAAAGGAAACATAAATTTCAAATATGAGAGTGCACGTTCTGCTGATGTATTAGTAATATTGGAATTAGTGCATTGTTAGGGCATGTCAAATTCTTAAAACCTTTGTTTTAAGAATTTTAAATTCATTTATTTAAAATACACCTTCCCTTTTTATGGCAACAAAGACAGACAGTAAATCAGTCTCAAATCTGAGCTAAACATAATGTGAAAGTTGGCAATCCTGTGTTAGGGCTCCCCCTTTATCTACATCGTCCACAACTTGTATCCTGACTAGTATGCAAGAGAAGAGACAGGAGCTCAATTCTGACCTACTGATAGATATCTGGGTGACTGTGTCCTATCCCTTAATTTTTGCAACATAATGCCTGACAAAGAGTTCACAGAACCTAAAAGGTTACATTAGCTTTCTACCATTTCTATAACATTGTAGTGGTCCCAGTAAAAGTCATTGTCCAAGTCTGCATTTTGTTTGCAGTTATGGATCATATAGCTACTTTTTGTATTTTCTGGTCAAACTAGAACATGTTGTTCCAGAATCCACCATCTACCAAATTCTATGAAGGGATGGAATAATCACTTGACCAAGGATACTTTGGTTGTATGTATGCTGCTGAAAGGACTCCTGTTACATCCAGTGGAAACAGACCTGTCCTGCCATTAGCTTTCAGCTGAGAACACTGGAATGGAGAATCTGGTCCTGATTGCAAGAAAGACCTCATGTTCAGATAGATAACCAAAAATCATGGAGAAAGGAGAAGGGATATGAACTATCTGCCACCAGAGAGAGGCAGAAATGCAATTTTCCTCATTCTTACCCATTGTGTGTGCTATTTGTACTATTAACAAAGAGCAAAGAACACGCAGATGACATGTCTCCTAATCAAACCAGTCACTCTTGTCCATTTCCATCCTGCTACAAGGGCATAGGGATTTGTTTCTTTATAAAAGTGACCACAAATCTCTCTCAGGTTTTCTTAGAGGTCAAAGAGATTGCAGACAACTTCGATGGCCTCTTGTTTGATGGCCTGTATCCACTGGCAAGAATAGAGTTTCATCCAGCTTATGGTCAACCAAACTGTAGCCCTCCCCTTGTGATCCAGAACACTACAGGAATTCTTGTCCCTGGGTATGCACAAATTTAAGAAGTCAGATAGATAGAAAAACCACTAAAGTCCATCAACCTGAGCAGTGGTGGGCAACATGCCGCTCC